>NC_071308.1:5932033-6235215 GCF_027563975.2 Plodia interpunctella | reverse complement strand
TCGTGAGCAGTACTTACTGAGACGAATGAAACAAGACTTGTTTATTTACTTTCATCTCATATTATTAGGTTATACAGGGTGGAAAGTTGAAAACCAACTTAAAAATTGATTTATATTTTTTACTAACTCTAAAAAGTACAACTGTGTCTTTGGAATCATACTTTTGAAGTAAAAATGGATATTTAATCTGCTACAACAAGACCTTAAACGTTAAGGGTGGGTTGCACCGTTAACTTTGACGTTAATTTTAACGTTAAAAACGTGAAGTACACCATTTTATCTAAACGTCAGCGGCGGCACACAGGTCAAGGTCAACGTCAACTTTGGCTGAAATGGTGTAACTCTATCTAAGAACACTAAAACACCCATGCCAAAAAAGCTGTCCATTTTGCGTTTTATGTAGAGGAAGGTAATTGCCTGAATAGCTTAGTTACTACTCGTATATCTACTACGCAGTGGAGACATACAAAAACTATGAAGTAGGCAGTGACCGCTTCCAACATTATGAAACAAATGACGTCTATTTTTAACAATATCTATTTCTAGCACCTCCAAGTATTCCGGGTAGAAACGTCTCTGTGATGGATGAGTCAATATATTTCATTAATAAGTGTTTATTTTGGAATGAAAACAAAACTAATCTAAACATAGATAATAAGTAAAATAGCCCTCCTGTTTATGGAGAAAACATCGAATTTACAGCGAAAACTTTAAATATTTATTTGTATTTTCACGTGGCTGAAGAATCAGGCAATTGTTATTTAGAAATGGTTTATAGTCAACCTTCAATTCATCACCAAAAATGAATGAAGTGAGGGAATGATGTTACAAATAGGTGGCAAATTCCCTGTGACATAAACCCGAAAAAATACTATCCTTACGATGACTGTAGCGTATTTTTTAAATTTCTAGATGATAAACTTAAGCATTCAGATAAAATTATACTAGTTCAAAAATTAGATTTTTAAGACAAAGGACGAGAGTTCTCGAGAAAATTACTACCGATTTTAATTTAAAAAGTCGCCCTAAGTATTTTTCCATATCCCCTGAGTGTTGAAACAAGGTGCGAGATTATTACTTGGATTTGTAATTGTATTGTAATGTAATTACTTATAAAATGGCTTGAAATCATTGCTAAAGAGCAAGATTTTAATTAGAATTAAACGCAATTTTAGCTTTTTATACTTACTAAAATATTAGTAAGTAATAGTAAGTTTAGTAAAGCTATGGATTTTATTTTACGGCTGGGCCAGTTTGAAATGTTCGTAAATCAAAATATCGCTTTTAAACTACTAAATTATTTTGTAAGTTTTATACACGGGCTGTCACAATTTGTATGATGAATTTTAAGGTGTGTCACAACACAAAGACTATTGAATAGTGCAAATAAATATGTTAAAACATTTACAAAAGTTGCTTCTAAAGGTAAACGTCATGTTACCTATGTAATAAACGTATATAAATAAAATAAAATATTAACATACTAGTGTAAAGAGTGGGTTGTCAGTCAGCTTTAATATATAGATAAAATGGCCTGCTTTGCGTTCTGGGCAGGTTAAAGTTAACGTCAAAGTTGACATATGCAAACCAGCCCTAGAATACCCAGAAGTAAGCGTTTCTGTCTTTCCAAACCAAGGCTACAGGTGCCATCAAGGCAAAAATGAAAAATTCCTCGCAATCAAACGGAAAAAGTTTACCTTTTTGATTAATCACAAAACATGACGTAGATAAATGGCGACTCGATCGAGTGTCTCCGTTCATTACAGTGGTTGATCAATTGAATCACTGAGAGCAGCCGGTGAAGAATATTAATTGTTACCTGACACGCTGTTTATCATCTAACATTTTTGGTAAATTAAAAAAATAATACTTAATTCTTATTTTGTGGAAACGAGTGGCAAAACTTGCAGCCTCCGTAAAAATTCATAGGTTAAATGTAAATATGATTAACAATGTAATAAATCTAGAATATATAGGTATATAATCAATAGGTATATAATAAAACAGTAGAAAAACAATTCCAGTACGTTGAATAAATTTACATAAATACAAATTAAAAAAATATATCAAAATCGGTTCAGCTGTTTGGCTGCTACCATGCCACCGACAGACATACAGATACACATACACGTTAAACTTGTACCTAACTCCCCTCCTTCTGCAGCCGGGGCTTAAAAATAGACAATGTCATCTCAGGTACAAGTAAAAGCCTTGACAGCTAAGAGACAACAAACAGCATCCCGAAAAAAGGTTAACAACCGGTAGGCAGCCGGAGGTCAAGCCACAGCCAAATCTTTGAGATGTGACAGAAATTTGTCTTCTAGACTCTAATGAAAGAGCGATGGAGAGTCTAAATGTTACCTCGCAATCTTTTCCTCTGTAGAAAGACAACTAAAACTGCATTATTATCAGACGCAGCTAACACATTTCAGTACAAGTTATTCATGTATCTTAGAGCATGGTAAAGTAGGAACTAAAGTGCTTCATGCATAGTAGTGGTTATATATGCACTTTAGAATTGGCTCAGAATATATATGTCATTTAAAAGTAGTTAACAATCGGCAAGTTTTATAGTTTGACAACTAGGGATAGCGTGACCGTCCGAAGTGAAAGAGAAAAAGTAGGAAACTAGATCTTATGCTTCGACGCTCTATGGATGCGGAAGTAACCGGGAAAACGTTCAAATGGGAGAGAGATTGAACCGAATCTCTGGTTCAACTAATGCTTAAGATAGTTCAACCGTCGGACCTGTGGTTAAGACGCATGTGAACCGAAGGGTGGTTGGTTCGATTTACTATCGTGCCGCGTGAGTTTTAATACCGATGTGACATATGAACGATAACTTCCAAGGCGGCTGTGGCCCATGTGCAATATCCTGACTCACTCCTTTATCAAAGAAGTAGTCTTATTAGATGCATTTCGGCCACTTTAATGTGACACCAATACCAGTGTTAGTAGTAACACATTCGATTAGAAATAAAATAGGTTTATATGTATACTAGGGGCCCATCCTGACTTCGCTCGAGTGAAACCATAATAAATTATACACTTAAACCTCCCCAGATTTTTTTATTATATTTATTGTTCTCCCTCAACATTTATCTATTGGTGAAAACCGTAAAAAAATCAATCCGTCCGTAAGTTTTTGAGTTTATCGCGTTCAGACAGATAGACGAGAATGGGGGACTTCTTTATAATGTGTAGGGAAGTAAAAAATGTATCCATCTTGTGTTACAAAACCACCAAAATTCAGCTTACAATAGACGAAATCTGGTGAATACTTTACCATAAATACCGTTCTCATAAAGAACCTAATAAGATTTTCTATTAAACTGCGCCGTAGCCCGTGGTTCATTTTCTGAATAAAATTACCCGGGCAAAAACGGATTTGACTTAGGATTGGCAATCTTTTGATATTGCCAGGAAGCGGTGCGGTGGAGTTGATTAAACTTAGCCTGTGAAAATGTGGTGTATGCCGGAGAATCACCGGGAAAACTAACTAAATATATAATATTTATCCTACATTCTACTGGATTGAAATGAGTTTGATATTT
This sequence comes from Plodia interpunctella, assembly GCF_027563975.2. NCBI lineage: Eukaryota > Metazoa > Arthropoda > Insecta > Lepidoptera > Pyralidae > Plodia > Plodia interpunctella. The sequence goes on along the minus strand of NC_071308.1, from coordinate 6,231,661 downwards.
GAGGTGCATTTGTCTGGAAAACGGGTTCTTTCTGTGAAGGAATTCGTTAAAATTCGTCTTTTTGTCGTCCCAGCATTAGGCCCAATCAGCGGTATAGGTAACTGCAAATAAGCTAAGCTTTATTTTTTGTGTATTTTTATCATTTGAAGCAATAGTTCTAACTTACATGCCATCTTTGCCTAATAAATACCTATATTGTATAACGACTTCTCAAAACCCGAGGGAGCACTACGAACGAACCACTAAGGAACCAAGTTACTCGGAACTAATTAAAAGTTTATGAGGTCTTAACAAGGTGAAAATTAGGTCAAACGTTTTGATTATGTTCGATTTCCAATAATTATTGCAACGGTATACATAATAACTCAATACAGATGAACACACTTTGAATGACAAAGATTCTTGACCCAAGACCGACATATTGAAATTATAGAAAAATCTATATAATATAAATATTCAGCAAGCAAGTGAATGAATATATTTTCTTAATATTATTAGTTAATTTCCTCGTAGTCCAAGTGAAAAAAAGTGTTCAAAAAAGATATTTCGATTTACGATCCCGATGTAAGTATAATAAACCTTTTTGAAATTTAGGATAAAGTATGCAATTTGGACTTATTGGCAACTGGCCTATTGCTACTAAAAATGAGCCAAGGATGGATATCGATGTTCGGGGCTGTTCTATGAGTAAATTTCAATGTCATTCGCACTTAACAGCTTTAGGTCTCGTAATTAGAGTGTCCTCTACAGCCGAACTGAAGCCAATTAATAGTCCATAGATGAGTGGAACAAATGACGTTGGATTTGATGGATGTAACTGTAACTACCTAATCTTCGAAATGGATTAATAAAATTCAGTGCCGTCAGGCAAATTGAAACGAATAAATTTGTAATCCTTAGGATGAGTTTCACCAGTCAGCTTTGACGTTAACTTAAATTTTTAACTTTACAATACCATCATCTTTTTTTTTTAAGCTTTTGATGCTCCGTGTATATACACTATATTATGTGTATATACAATAATCCGTACATTTTCTGCCATATGACTTTGCCACTAGTCTTTTTTGTACGTCAAAATGTTAGCTGTAGCGTCTCGTCTCGACTCATGAGGGCCTCGTCGTATTCGAGTCAAATTTACATTTTTCTTAGCTGAAGCTAACCGTATCTCTCTGGAGGACCTATTAAGGAAAATAACGTTGGAGCTGAATTTTGTAGTGCTTTAAATTCGTAGCCCGAATGTGCATATGTAAAGAGAATTCTTTCCTAAAGTCTAGCGAATCTGAAGTGAGTTTTCTTAATAAAATTACCAGGTTGATTTTGAATGGGAATTTTATAAAGTAAATAAAAATTTCGTGTTAAATGTTTAGGATGAAATACTTATATAAGTAGTGATTTTCCGAAAGACGTGGCCGTACCAGCGCATGCGGCACTTCTGGAGTTTAGTTACTATGTTGTTTTGTATAAATATGATCAAGGCTCATATTTCTAAAAGTAAGACGAAGTAAGGGTTTGCGTTTCACTTCTCATTATCGAGTTGATTCGAAGTAAAACGCAGGGAACCAATCACATCGCGGTATGGTTGCCGTTGCGTCACAATGGCGCACTGTGATTGGTTAGCTGCGTCTCATTGCGCATCGACTCGATGATGAGATGTAAATTGAAAAGTCGCACCTACGCACACATTTAGCAACCGCAAACTTCAGATCAGAGTGCTCCCCTATTAGACTTTCAAACTGGCATTAGTCGTGCAACAAAAGTTCCTAGTCAAACACAGCCATTACGGTCACGCGTGGTCCTCTATGCTAATTGGTGGAAGTTTTCAAAGAAGGTCAGGGTTTGATCTCCATTGTTAGACCGCTCTGGGCGTGACCCCTCCGATTTTCAGTTTGTCTTACAAATATTTATAAAAACATGTATACGAAACAGGGCGATAGATTCAAGGATCGACTCTCTACACGATTAACCGAATCTATTGAAAACAATGTCTGGAACCGTTTAAAAACCCTATGACAAAATTATAAGGTAAAATTCACGTAGCGTTGATGTGAAAATGGTTCACTTATTGGTTGAAATACCTAGGACGCCTCGTCAATTACAAAGCCTTCAGCCTATTATAGCGAGTGAGGGGCTCTCAGTATCACTTAACTAGTATTTCATTAGTTTTGAGATGAGATTCTTGGCTAAATGTAGCATTAATTTGTATGAAAATGGATAGCGACAGTGTTCATTATGACGTTTTGCATGTATTCATAGTGCCTCGGATAGAATAAGTATATTAGTCTCTCTTGAAGATACTATGTAAAAAGTACGAAAGTGGACTCCGACGCTTTGCGGCAGGAAGAGAAATAATACAATTATACTTATTACTATACTTATCTACTCTACTCAACTTACTCGGAGTGCATTCGAAATCCACTAAGTAGATAGTATAAAACAAAGTCGCTTCCGCTCTCTGTCCCTATGTATGCTTCTTTGAAACTACGCAACGGATTTTGGTGCGGGTTTTTTAAACAGATAGTGTGATTTTTGAGGATGGTTTAGGTGCATAATTTATTATGGTTTTATCCGAGTGAAGCCGTGACTGGCCGCTAGTATAATACAAAGCCGCTTCCCTCTGTCTGTCCCTATGTATGCTTACATCATTAAAACTACGAAACAGATTTTGATGCGAGTTTTTTTAAATAGATATAGTGATTCAAGAGCAAGGTTTATTGCACCCGTGCAAAGTTGGGGCGGGTCGCAAGTAACCAATTAATAGTAAATAACTATTTTGAAACCAATAGATGAACCAATAAATGATTGAAGAGATAAAAATAACTAAAAATATGCTTTAGAGTTTCTCGGCACGAAATAAAAAATAAAAAAGCTTTATGGACATATTCACGAATTATATTAAGTAGTATTTGTAAAATGTACTTACAGAGAAAGAAATAAAATATTGACAACTCGTCTAAACTTAAGCTCGATACCCTCGGGGATAAATTTCACATTGAGGGGACAATTTCAATCATTCGATACATTAGCTTTATTGGTGCACAGTCGATACTAGTGTTTACTTTCCACTCTGCACTAAATATAGGACGGCCTTTATTGCATTTTGATCTCGAAAATTGAATTTTTAAAACGTATCGATCCGTTTGTCGATTTAAACTTTGATATTGTTTTTTTGCGTCTTCTCATGCAAAAGAGTGGACTTAAATTTAAAATTGTATCTGGTATCTGCAGAGGCACAGCGCCTGTATTTATTTGGTAGATGAAGATTGTATGGCGTGTGGTTCCCGCCCTAGATGTCGTGCGAGGCGACTAAGGGGCATATAGCCGTGGGAGCTTATTAGCAACAATATAACTTTACGAAATTTTTTTAATAAACAAACTTGATAAGTTTAACCTCAGTTTGAATGAGGCCTATTGAACTTTGACGTTTACCTTGAACTGAATATAAAATGGCGAACTTTGCGTAGTTATACGCATGATAAAGTTAACGTCAAAATTGACTGGTACAATCCACATTATAAAATAAATATTTTATAGTATCTGACATACTTTATATTTTATGTAAACATTAATATAAACAAATATAATTGGAACACCAGTCCCACAGACCAAACACACTCTCAACACTCATCTCGTAACAGATGGTCCATTTGGCCACACTTTGCACAAAATTGCAAGCTCCAGAGATCAATAATACTGATCGCCACATTTTTCTATAGATGACAACGCAATCGCCTTTTCACATTGAGGGTTAACGATTCAAACAATTTTAAACCTTATAACATTACTCATAGGGTTTGATATTCAAAATGGTGAGCTAGCTATGTTATATTTTCTTGTGGCTTAAGTGTCTTTGTCCCCCTATAATTATATTTTTCTATTACTTTTGGTAATATTGGGGTAATAGGTACGTTTAGGGCGTTATACATATTTACTGGCATTATTTTCATACAAAAATCTACGATATTTATATCTTAATCTTAGGAGGACTCCACACTGTCATGCCGAAGCACTCATACTAACTACGCATATTCATGTTTATGCGTAGTTAGTATGAGCGCGGCCCATTTCATAAAATCTTTAGCTTAATTAGAAAGCATTGATAGCACCATGATATCAGCTTTTGCTATCAATTAACTGATTAACAAACGTTTGTATGCATATTTGCTTTGCTGGAGTGCTTGCTTGTTTTACTGTAGGACAGCGATCCGTTTTAAGGTTAATTGATTGAATTCAAATTCATCACTTTGTCATCACAATATTAGTAAATTAATAGTTTGATACAGTGCAAACTACATTTGTTCTTATAAGTCCTACTGTGTAAAAGATGTTTTTCTTAATTAATATCCATTTGTTTTCTATAATATCCATTTGTTTTTATTACTGCAATGTAATTTAAAAAAAAATGCTTTGGTGTTTAATAATTTATTTGGAAATAAATAAATATATTTTCAACAAAATTCAACAATAGATACAATAGTACTGTGTAGATTGTTTGCATGTCATGAATCGTAAGAAAAATCGGAGTTATGGGTTCGCTAAGACCGCGATCGGCCATGACTATTTTTGGAAATGGTTATCGAGACTCCATGCCTTTTAAAGAAGGCATAATTTTATGAGGCTATAGTAAAATATACAAATTTTTCCATCGCGGTCCTAATCTACTCATATTGGTAAATTGGGACCGCAACGATAGCGGCCCCAGTCGCCCAAGCTCTGTATATGAATGGATATTCAGATTTTGGGCAACTGGGGCCGCGGTCCAAATTAATTGCGATCCCTATCGTCCAATGACTGAAACTTGTATTACACAAATATTAATATATTTTAGTATATTTTTTTTTGATTATTATGTTATGTCTACTTGAATTTAAATAAATAGGTACTTTGATAGAAAAAAACTTTTCAACACACAGAGAGCATGGCAAAAATACATCCATAAAGATAAAAATTGTCTGTTAACCCACGTGTATAGGCAGGTTATAACTAGCTTTGGGTCAGTGAAACCTCCCCCCTCCCCCCACCTGGCCACCAGCCAAAATTCCGCGGTGGAACGAACCAGCCTAATTTACTTTGAATGACACTAACATCCACCGAGCTAGACATTGATTGGCTTTATGTTATGGAGTATATAAAATGCCCAAGCATCTTTACTAATGTCTAATATGAGAGCCGTTGTTCTTTCTATATGGAACACAAAAAAATACTAAATTTCAAAATTTCTCTATTAATAAATAATTTTGCTTAGGCACGACGCCCATGCACACGTATCCAGCACGTGTAACGCGCGGTAGTAAATGAATGCGTGCGTTACAATCACAATAAATGCGATCGTGTACGGCGTGCACTAAATTGCATAGCACTTATATAACACTAGTATTACACTTAATTTCTCTGTTCATGAAACTTAGTTATAAATGAAAGAATTTTAATACTTTTAGAACGATAATGGCTTAAAATATATATGCGTGTATTTTAGCCATTTTCTATAGACAAATCTTTCCTCGTTATGGTATAACTATTAATTATTAAAATATTGACTACGTTTTTGAAACAAGGGTCCATCGGGCCTGCAACATTTTTTATTTTCAACTTATCTTAGGTATTATCAGATTTTGCAAAATCTTGTCTCACTCAATCATACGCAATGAATTATTTTACTGTCGTCGATTTAATATAAATATCTAATCAAATTCAAAGCGATATCAATGAAATCTGTATATTATCAAAGAGACTGTAGATATTAAATTAGGTAGGTATATTACCTACAATTCATGGATTATTAGTTATTGGGATTTCGAGATGATATGTCTAATTAGTGATAATTCAATGGATACGATGTAAGATCATGCCATGAGTTTAGACTAGATAATACATATTATTAACAATTAAACTCACACTACATAAAACTAAATCTAAATATATATCTATGTTAACATATTTCATAAAAAATTGGAAGCAGGCTTTAAGCTAAACAATTGACGTAAAGCTGACAATTTGAATATTCTTTAATCGTAAATGTAGTCTCGTGAAGACTAACTAAATGAAGAAATCGCAGTAAGGAACCTTCAGCTTAGCTTGGATTTTCATGACATTTTTATACAATAGGTCGCTCAAAAATTGGTTCTATGTATGTCACCTATTCCGAAATGTGACAAAAAAAAGAATTTCAATAATTTAATTTTATATGAAATGGAATGAACAATTTTAAAGTTTGCATAAAAATTTTATATCTGTGCCGAAATAAAACAATATGGCAACATTTTGAAACATTTCATGCAACAATGTGACGCGAATAGTCGCAGCTACATATTAATATTTGAAAGTGGTCGTAAAAAGAAAATGTTCGAGTCCAAATTCTGATAAACGAAACCAAGGACTGAATTAAGAACTCTGGGAATGAATGAATGAATGGAATGAATGAATGAAACTTATATATCAAGACATCCTAAATTCTAAATAATATGTAAATTATGGATAAGTTAAATAAAATATCGAATTAAATTAAATATTTAAGCAAAATTGAAGAGTCTATAAAATGTTCTTAAAAACTAAGGGTGAATTACACCGTCAAATTTAACGTTGATTTTAACCGGCATGCCGCTGACGTTTAAACAAAATTGCTTACTTTGCGTTTTTTGCGCACGTTAAAGTTAACATCAAAGTTCATGATACAACCCACCGTTAAGCTGTCACTTGGAAGGAAATCTCGTGAGAAAGACATTTTCCGGCATAATTCTGATATAATTGGCATTTCCAAATGATTATTACTTTCAAAGTAAATGGCTCTTTCATAAATTGCTTGAAACTAAATAAAAATTCTAATGTATTCGCTATACCCCTAAAAATTTATAAGAGAAGAGACACTGATGATCTATTATGGATATATGTTGTTTGTTTTGTTTTTTTTTTGTGCTTTCGTAAATATTATTGAATTTTAACGCCATACAAACTGAATATATATATTTTAAAGTAACAAAAAACACTCAAATTGTTAACCTTGTTTTGTCCGCACCACCCTTACTTACTTAATATAAATACGAAAATCTGACTGTTTGTTATTCTGACTGACACTTTTACGACTAAACCGCTGAGCAGATTTTAATGAAATTTGAAATTTCTAGTTAATGACCTGAGGTATTCTGCTTATCATCGAGTCGGAATTCAAACCCGAGATCAAACAAGGCTGCGAGCAACAGCTGGTTAACAATACACATACTTATAGGTATAGAGATTTTTTTAATCAACAGGCATTGTACTAAACAATCACAACGCTTCAATACTATTTCACAAATTGGACACTCCCAAAAGATTCTATCAAGCTAATTTTCTAATGAACACCTTTTTGCGTGCCCAATCACTATTACTCAAATACCGGCGCTAATGAAACGCCAGGTAATCATTCAGTTCATTGAACTTTCTGATCTAGACAAATATAATTATGCAAAAGTTTGAAGCGAGAACCAAACACTACTGCTTTAAGAGACTATACTAGTGTCTCACCAGCGAAAATTAAATAATGAATTATCACCAGGAGCCATCTAGAATGCCATGAACAGATTTGGATGATGTAAGTACCCACAGTCAAGGGAGTCTTGATGTAATAAATGTTTGTATGTTCTTTTTTATGTTTTTACTCTTAAGAAAGAGATAAGGAACATTCAATGAATGCATTATATATAATTACTAATGTGAACATAAAAATATATTTTATACCTACGTCGGTCGACTACTTCGTTGCCTTTGTCGGAGAACACTCTAAACATCATTCATCATTCATTATTTGACTCATTTCATAACTCATGTATCTATTGAATGATAAAACATTGCATGTAACATCGGTACTAAAAACATCAGTACAATCACAACAGTTTCATTAAAAGTCACCGAACGTGCAATATATTTCTATTTATATAATTTATTTCTCTTTCATTTAGTGTCTCTCTTTTTTTTTACTCCAATAAATATAATCAGTACCTATCTTCCTTTGAACTTACATTAACTAATTGGAAAGGCCTAAACAGACTCACTCAATAGAATTCAAAGGTGAGTTTGAATAGGTTTATTTATTGGGACTTGATTAGTTTTAATTATGATTAATTCCACGAAATACAACTCTGTAGCTTTGTAGTCAAAGGTCGACTAACAGTAGCAGATATATCATTATAGCGGAATACAAATTACAAATTTTATTTTCGGCTTTAATACTTACCTCGAAACCCGGGGCACAGATTAGACAATACTTCGTTATTCGGCGGGGTATGCTATATAGAAGACTCGGCATTTGTTTCCCTTAATTTTTTTGTAGGTTTTATCTATACTAATATTATAAAGAAGTAAGCGTTTGTGAGTTTGTATGTTTGAGGCGGGTAATCTCCGAAACTACCGAACCGATTTCAAAAATTCTTTCATCATTCGATAGGTAGCCAATATTGCTATTAGGCTATATTTTATCTCAAAATTCCCACGGGAGCGAAGCCCCAGGCAACATCTAGTGTTAAATAAACTGGCCACTGATAAAAGAATAAATCACGATGCGTTCGAATTTTAAATATTTTTTCGCGTGACGTGACGTGAGTTTTTTTTTTTCTGAATAAGTATAACCAATATAATTTTTTGATGTAATGGCCATAGATAATGTGACTATTTCACCCAATTTAATCTGGAAAACATTTCCTTATTGAATGTATTTTTCACAGAACTGGCTATTTACGAAGGCCATTATGAGTTTACTCACTTAACTCCCCTTTGTTATAATGATGTTACTTTAGAATTTGGAAGTGACACCATTGCTCTGGACCGGAGGTTCGGTTCTGAATAGCTTCCAAAATAAAATGAGAGAAATACATTTAACTTTTCAATAAAGAAAAACGCACAAAGGAATGATTTCAATGTTAATTCGACATGATAAATGATCGTTGCGATTCTTTGGCAGGACTTAATTTTGGAACTTTGTAAATATAAATTGACTAGCGGTTACGGCTAACGGCGTAATCCCCGTGTTTAATTGTCATTTGTAATATATTCTGAACAGTAGTAGCAGTATATTTTATTTATTTTTTTTTCCCATATTTGTTAATTCACGTCTTTGAGGAAAATGCTGCGTTGAAGTTTGTTGCGCCGCTTCTTCACTTGCGCTTTAGGTCGGCGATAGACTTAGTTTTAAGTAATTTTCTGATGTCAATCCAAATAATGTGATCAAAAGTTGAATAAAGAATTTTAGGGAGATTGAAATAATTGAATACACTTAATTATATTTGCTGTAATAATAACTATAGTTCAGTTTAAAATAAGCATCAACTTGTTTGAGTCGATGTTAGATAAACTTACACTATTCAATTGATATGCTATTAAAACGGTGACTTAGTATCCCAGAGTCCTGAAGTACAGAGATTTCTTGCTTTCTGGCAAATCACGCATTCTATCAAGTACTCGTTTTTGTGGTGGAAATATTGTTTTTTTTTTTCATATCTGTTATAATCGAAACTCTTCAAAATATGTTTATTTTTTCGTTGCAAAATTTGAAATTTAGATGTGTTTATTTTGAATGATAAATATGTGACATTTTCTCGATATTTGTCATTAACCGCTCGACAGGCTCTCATCCGAAATATTAATTATTTTGTCATTATATTTCATCAGCGATGGTAAATTCGAAGTTAGTTCCATACGAACCTGGATTGGATGAATATTGAAACTAGAATTTGTAAATTTGTTTTTTTTTTTTAACTTTTCTTAGTTGATAAAAAAGTAAATATACTTAGGCTTTTTTTATTTAATAATAATTTAAAGTTAGATTTCACCATTAAACTTAAAGTTCATTCTTTTAGTATGTACTTTTATTATAAACAATACGTTCAATTGAAACAGACATACATTTCGTACCTATTCCCATTTACCACCAATACTTCGTAAGTTTCTATAAATTCAATTTGAGTACGCACGGCCTAAACTTTACAAGGAGACAAGTTTCAGAGTCGTGATGCAGTAATTATATAATCTAAATACATATTTATATAAGTACTTAAATACTTTACTTACGTGCCTAGTAAACATGAACAATTCAATTTCTAACTATCCTCCCTTTCTTCTCATCTTTCTTTCAATCATACAGACTCTACAAATCGCTAATTGAAGGTTCGTAGAAAACCTTAAAATGCACTAATTTCAAAAGACAGTTTCATGAGTTTAAAAACTATGTTAGAAGTAGTAATCACAATTAGGCCAATAAAGTGAATATACCTATGCTCACTGGGAAAGTCCATAAATTCAATTAAGCACGGAGAAAAGAGAATTTTATTTACAATGGAAAATGTGCTTGGACACAGGCGGAGTTCTATGCTAATGTGTATTATCGATTTAGGGCGAGTTGCGCCGTCAAATTTGACTTAGATGTTAACCGGCGCACCGCTGAGGTGTAGACAAAATGGCGTAATTTGCGTTTTTCTAGTTAATGGTCAAAGTTGATGGTGCAACCCACCCGTAGTGTCTATTTTTGGTTTTCAAGCTCAGTAAAATGCTCATTGGCAGTTTGAGAATTCGAACGGCGCACCGCTGTGGTGTAGACAAAATGGCGTAATTTGCGTTTTTCTAGTTAATGGTCAAAGTTGATGGTGCAACCCACCCGTAGTGTCTATTTTTGGTTTTCAAGCTCAGTAAAATGCTCATTGGCAGTTTGAGAATTCGAACGAAAGTTTTTGTCTCTATTTAAACAGTTTTTTCATAGCTTTTCTTTTTATACAGGCTATCTGAAAATTATATTGACATTACAGTCTTTCAGTATCGATTTCGAACGTTTATCTACTGTGGTCATTTGACATTGTACATTTTGATGAATGATGCATAGGTAATACTTATTCTGATTCAGTTCATTTCAATTATACGACTACAATGTCCCGTTTAAACATACAAACATATACGCCTGTGTTATTGCTTGATATACTGTTGGCTGTACGTTCATCAGAAAAAAGCTGTCTAAATAATAAATTCCAAATTATGTGATTGTATCCCCCGAGAAAAGTGTTGTCAGTATTAATCTTATTCCATCATTTTACGTGGTACGCTTAATAGTTGTTTTACATTTGAGCAATTTTAACAAATCATTAGCTAATGCATATTCATACGTACTAAATAGTTAAACAATTCATGTATCGTGGCGAACGTAAAATGGAATGTAACATTTTAGTTAATTAATAACTCATTATTTGCATATTACGGCAACCCTGGCGGAATACTGAGCCTTGACTCAGAGTAATGTACCGTCAAAGAATATGTAATGGTATTGTGCAGAAGGTTCATCGAATTAAGACCGATATACACCCAGTGCGAAACACGTGCGCCTGAAATAGATGATAGTGTGGCACCGATTAGATAAGTGACCAAAAATATATTATTTTGAGCTCTTCCGTGCTTCGGAAGGCACGTTAAGCCGTTGGTCCCGGTTGTATTTGCAGTTTTTAAAACCCGCCAATCCGCAGTGGGCCCTCGTGGCGGCTTATGAACTACACTCCTTATCTATCCATAAAGAAGGCCTGTGCCCTGTGCAGTATGGCTGTAGATGATGATGAGCTAATGTTTACCTCTGGTTATTAATGGATCTGTTTTTGTTACTCTCTTTGTGTCGTTCCCATAGCTAGCCTATAGCTCTAGGAGACCAAGTAATGTGATAGATTTTTCGACAAATTGGAAATTGTTGCATATAACAGTGTGCCAGTAGCGCTACTGAAATATAACCCCACATGGGGTGCACCGACCATTGTGGGTACCTCTTCTTCGTACTGAAGTCGCTCGGCCCTGTAGTCATGTATCGTAGACTACTTAGAAACAAATTATTAATTCACCGCAATTTAGCTGCTGTTAATAAATTACCTTGTACAAAGATCCCAGTTATGTAATGATAATGTAATAGTATTTTAGTATATGAAGTATATTTGAGGCCTGTGGTTTTCACTTTACTGAGCGATTAAATAATTAAAGGCGATGAAAACTGAGAGAACATATCATTTTTCCTAAAGAGAGGGTCAATGCTAAAGAAATACCACAGGATGATTATTTTATTCTACATAAGATATAATTGATTTTGTCATCGTTTTATAAAACTTTCTAATAAAATCAATTATATTTTATATAGCATAATCTCCTGTGGGGTGGACAATGGATACGCGCCTTTAGAGTATACTGTAGGATCGATGTATAAAGCTTGTCAATTACATTATCAAATTGCGATTGACTGGCGTCTGTATTGATCCGCAAGCTCATGTATTTTTAGCCATTTTCATAGTATTAACATTATATGTAAATATAGTGGAACGTAGGCATGACAATATGCATGTGTTCGGTGATGAAGTAATGCCCCTAACATGTAGCTCAGCATAATTCGGACCGTTGGACGTATTTTGAATACGTGCCTCCCATTTTTTAAGGTCTAGTTCAAGGTTTTCTATCACTTATGGCGATTTTGTCAGAAAGTGGTGAAACTTTATTACCTTAATATTACTAAATAATTTAGATTATCTTTACAACTAGCCTCATTCGCCTGATCGCTCCAGAGCAGAAGTGTTTGATTCAATTTGTTGTCGAGGCCCGCAGGATTCTCGTTTTTCCCACAACCCTCGATTTATTTTATTTAAAAGTACCTATTGGTCCAATACAAACTTCTTTCCGAATGGAAACTTTCAATTCCAGTTTGAAATAAATGTTTTATACTTTGATATTCCTTCAACTTTTGCGATTGCTTCAAGATAACTCAGAAACTAATAAGTGGCTTATATAGTACCTATTGTTGTTTTATATTTCTTGGAACGTAGAAAACTTTTATTTCTAAGTGAGTGATCACATCATCTATATACATATAATAAAACTGTGAGTGTTTGGCTATATCTGTACGTAGGACTTTTATATAGAAAAATTCTATTCTATTAAAAATTGTATTGGAGTTCTTTATAGGATTAGTCCTATAGATATACCAATTAGTCCTATAGATATACATTGGTATATCTATTGAGATATACTAATAGAAGCCAAAACAATTTTTGCCTGTCTGTATGTTCGCATCACGCAAATACTACTGGATGGAATTTGATGAGGTTTTCTCAGTCGTATAGCGAATGGTCTAACTTAAAGATCCGATATAGATTTCATCGCGATACAATAAGAATTTATGAGCGGAAACGCAAGAGATAAGCGAGGGCGAAACTAACAGTGTTATAAGAGTGTAGTACACTTATTTATGCCGGCTATACATTATCGGGAAAGAGTTCGCCAAACTTTGCTGATTTGGCATACATTGATGGTTTTTCAATGCGATAATATAATATCTCTCATATAAACTAAGTACGCAATGTTGATGCATTTGCGTCGTCATTTATCCGATAGCATGTAATAAGATAAAAGGTTCGAAATTGTCGCTAAAATTAATAATGAAATACCACATTATAGGTAAGTCGAGAAGAGTCATTAAAAAAAATTATGTATAATTGCATAATTTTTTTTAATGACTCTTCTTTCTTTCTTTCAGAAAGAAATGACATTAGGATAACTTTGGGAAATTCGTTTAAATACAGTTTAATTCAATAACCGCCTGGAAGCTTCCGCAAAGAATATATTTTATTACTCCGACAACTTTTCTAATGTCCTTAATTTTAAAAAACGGGAAAAACTCTGAATGTCTTTTAGGGTTCCGTAGTCAATGTGTAGTTGTTGTTTGGTCGGCATTTATTATCTACTTCTATGTATTTATAAAAAAGTAATTAGTCGATAGACCAAGGAGCTTAAAAAGAAGAAGTGTAGAAATGTAGACGTTATATCAAAATAAACTTCATTTGTCTCACTCTAAGTGGTTAAAAATTGGTAGTGAATAATTTAATGGTAACATTTCAGAAATGTGTTGATAAACGTATTACCTACTATATACAACCTACAACATTAGTACCTATAGATATTAATGTTGTAGTGTACATCTCAATGAAAGTGTGTAACGAATGCGCAATGTACTTAGTATTCCGGTTTACTATCGACACGCAAATAAAGTGTTCAATGTATTTCTTTAATCGTTTTATCTAAAAATTAATAGCTCTGTATATTAATACATTAGTATATTAGGTTCACTTACGGAACCTTGCGCTACGTGAATGTATTCCGCACTTGACATTTTTTTTATTAGGAACTTGTGATCATTATCATTTTTAAGAACTTTTTAATTCTGCAATAAATTGCCTGCATTATTTTTGCAGAAATTCTCCAAAATATTACTATATATTTTATAAACTTTTTTTAAAAAACTTTTTTTGTAAGGTACTACAAATACTCGTATATAGGATTAAAATAGATTTTTTTAAAGTGTGACCTAAAAAACACGAGTGTAAACTAGTAAACTAATTTTAGTTAATTGTTTGCTTTGTACATCAAGCCACCCTTCATTGCAGGTTTATGTGCGTTGACAGACTTTTAATTTTATAATTTACTAGCACTGTCCGCATGAATTTCAAACAGTTCATTTTCCAGCATTCATCCTGGAAAAAGTACATAATAGAAAGACATATTGTATTCATGGTGCCCTATGTCCTGTACACATGTGTAAATAGTTGTATTTTGTCATCGCCTTTCGTAATATTTATCTCCGGTAGAGAAAAGCTTACAAAATGTATGTTACAGTCAGCAGCACACATCAACCTACACAAATTCATTGCTAATTCGCTGTTATTACCGCGCCATAGAGGTTCATGCAGGGTTAACTTTATGTGTTGTTGACTGTACGTTTGATGTTCGCGCTGCGGAAATATGTGTTATCTTTATCACGCCATACAAACAAAAGTAAACACTACTCGGCCATTATTTCTTTCCTATTCCACTTGACAAAACCTTCGGCAATGAATGAGATGACAGTTATTCAATTACATTACGAGGCCATCGGAGACAGTGGCAGGGGGAATTTTCCTGGAGTGTCGGGACACTCGACACGAGCTGTGGCTGGCAGACAATCGCTGACACTCTTTGTATGGGAACTAAAATACTGTGTAACACTCGGGTCGCGCTTAAATGAAACGTTGAGGACTTATGTCTTCGGAGATTCAATTTTAAGTTTGTCGAACAAATAAAAAAAAAACATTTGCAATTAATATGAGTACATATAAATCACTACTACCACTCCATTTTAATATCTAAACGTTAGAGGCGCGCAGATCAAAATCAACGTCAAATTTGACGGTGCAACTCACCCTTATATTGTAGTTTTAATTTTATTTGTTAAATTTAGTTTTTATTGTAGGTAAGTTTAATTTAGTTTTTATTTTGGTTAAAGTACATAACACCTTCTTGTTGCGTATTTACCTAACTGTTAAATCCGTCACTGGTCTGACCTACTACCCTCATATATAGCTCAGTAGTTACATGGCTGTATTTTCAAAGCTATTTATCTTCACGGTCAGAGCCCCGACCGTCTGATGCAAGCTTTATTGGCGAAAGTTACAAATCGACGGATTTTATCGACAATTTTACGTCGACGATGAACGAACATATTTTTAGAGCCTAAAATTTATTATGATTGATGTCCGAATCGAAAATCGTGTCCAACATCATTTAAATCAGTGTGAAGTGGCAACGTCTCTCAAAGCAAAAAGATTTTCCATGAGAAATACTTACTCGGAGCAATGTTAGATTATTGTAGGAATATTGAAAACTTATTCTAGTTTTTAGGGATAATTAAAAAAATATCAGAATTCAAATTTAACAGAGTACAATGGAAAATACACCATCGACAAGAACCTCGTTCTTAAATTGATTGATTGAAAAAAGTATCGTGACTAAAAAATTAATTCATTTTGGCGTTACATCAAATAATTAAACTCATCATTTGTCGTTTCATGTTGTTGTATTTAAATAATTACCTACACATGACTGTACCGGTTAGAAACTTTACGACTACATCTCAATAAGTCTAGGTAGATATATAGATAGATAAACTGTTTATTTGTATCGAGGACACACAATATACATTTATGATACAGTAAACCATTAAAATAAAAGACAAATACACAAGAAACATTCTACATAACTATACAATCATGTGCTGCAGCGATATAAAAGGGAAGTATCTCAGTGCATATTCTGCTCAACAAAGAGAGCAGGGTACTGGTTTTCAGATATCACCTGAGGGTACACGGGGTTTCACGCATATCGGAGACGATCGCGCCATAGTAATTATATAATTAATGATACACACTTAACACATTTAAAATAAAAATTGCTAATATTATGAAGACAATAGGAGGTAGACTAAATGAATACGAATTCAATTTAAACCGAAACTAACACAATAGCACCAGACAAATACAAGCCACTCGTCACACGCTACACAAAACGAGCAGACATCATCACCAGGCAACTAAGTTGCTTTTTGGTTTATTAGACTAATTCGTATACCTAGAATACTGGGGTAGTATAGCCTATGTTATTGTTGTTTACGCAGTTAGTAATATATTTTATTTTTATTTTTGTATTACATATTACAAGAATAAAACTAAAATATATTACTACTTTATTGTTGTAATTACATCAATAAATGCGACAAACAGACAAATAACAATGCTTACTCTTTTATATAATACTAGTGTGATGTTTTTTGCCAATAAATGTTTTAATAATCTATTATCCCGGATCTCTATTCCCATTGGAATTTGAGATAAAACATATTCCGATTGCTAATCTAGATCATACTCTACCCTTGTACCTTCAGTAATACATACATTCAAAGAATTGTATACACAAAAAGAACAAAATACGGCCATATATTTCCTTCCTATCTCATATTTTTCGCTTTCATAGCTCCGTAAATAAACACGAAAATATTCCGAAATGTCTGTTTATTGAAAACGTCAGAACACCTGCGTTTATTTGCCTTGTTATGTGTGTTTAGCGTGTAACATATATACATACATATATATAAGAAACAACCTCTTTATGTCACATCGGCTTTCATATACCATCTTGTACTTGTCTTGACTTGTGAATTGTAGAAAATCTAATTTTCATTCGCTGAAAAGTCGTTGTTGGAAATAATACAAAATTCGTATTAATCGTCTGTAACTTTGTAATGAAATGAAAGATTGCATCGTAATTATTGCCATGATTTTTACCAATAAAATAATAACTAGTTTTATGTGAAAGTACTTTTTCACTTCACATTCAAAAAAGATAGGCTTACTCCTTGCATAGATACAAGATCTTAGTGCCGCCTTGCAGGTATAAGTTACAACCAAGTCGTATGTATGTACGAATGCTACCTTGTTATACTGGTTTCAAAATTAAATTGAGCGATGATTTATATTTTATCGTCCAATGCAGCTTGGTGTCGTAAGCTGACAGACGATAGTTATTGCAACTTTGAATTAGAGGACACGACTCTATAGATCGTGTGTTCTCTATTTAATAAAATTCATGACCAATAATTGTGAGTGCGAGTTTCTAACGATTTAGGTTAGTTTTATTTGATGTTAACCGCTGAGGAAGTAGCTGGGATAGTGCTCAGATGAGAGAGAGGGTTGACGTAAGGCAAGCGGCCGGTTGTAAAATGACAGCCGCATGTTAAAATTTTGTGGTTATTTTTTATCCTGACCTTGGGTTTCGTGTCGTCACAGCCCCGAAACCAATGGGAAGTTGTGGTGATGGAGATTTGATGCGCTGTTTATTTATGACGGGTTTAAGAAGCAAACGAAGATATTCGATGATAGTCGAAGTTATAAGTGATGTTGAAACTTCGTCATTTCAAGATCAGATTTGTAACTGTGTTATTGCGGCGTATTATATTGAAAACTAAACATTGTCTCTAACTTTTAGTTAAAGATAATGTTTAGGTTCGAATATAATACAAACAAGCCAGCTACAACTAATTACTTTGATTATGATCAATTAATATGATAATGGTAATATATACATACATAGGTACTTTAATTATAATTTAACCCGTTGTCGATCGCGGAGAATCGACACATCATTAATTATAGTGCGAAAACATCAATTAGACGAGACAATATTTTTGCATTACATATTTTGTATTTTATATATTACTAGCGGCCCATCTCATCATCATCTTTGCTCAGGTAAAAATATAATAAATACCTAAACTTTTCTCAGGTACCACACTATCTAAACTGCATGAAAATCCGTGCAGTCGTTTTTGAGTTTATCACGAACAGACAGACAGACACGGCAGAGGATTTTGTTTCATAATATGTAAGGATAAGGATACGGCGAAGTGAAATTAGAGACAAGAATTTTATACGAGATGGTATTTTGTTATAGTTTTCATAGAGCATCATTTGCTTCCGGTGAAGGAAAAAAACGTGAGGAAACCTGCACACTGGTTAACAGTTTACTTCACTAGATATGTATCCGATATTTTGCCAATAGAAGTCGTTAAGTAGTTGTAAAAATCATGTCGAACGTTTTAAAGCGACAAGAATACATTTTGATATTAGTGTTAGCAATAACACACTTGATAAGAAAGAATCATGTGAATTGGCAACGCGGATCGCGGTGTGGCTCATAAGACAGCATATAAATAGACAATTAGGTCAACAAAAAGATTTGGTCTGGTTTAACGGCTCCTAACTAATATTGGAGAGTGAGTAGTATAAGTACCTTCCTACGCCTCGCACGATGAATTATAAACCACTTACTGGAATCCTTCAGTTTTGCAGATACAAATCTTACTGGATAGCACAGTTCAGAAAACACTTCAATTGGCGTCACATTCACAAACCATTTACATTATTTGTAAATAATTAATGCTAGTGCAGCAACTCGGTAGCTATAAAGAAAAAAATGGACAACACTCATCAGCCTACACTAAACTGAATACTTACTGCAATTAACTTTTGTACCATAGTATACTAACTTGTATCGCGGATATGATGGGCACAGACATAGAAACGGGCACAAAACACCCAGAACCATAGAAAAATATTTGTCATTACAGGTAAAAATATTTGCCAGGACCCAGCACCTCTAGATATCGATATGTAATAAGCATATATATTGATCTAAAATGTGTCGCCGTGGCGTGTGGTCCCACCCTAGAATTGGACCTAAAGCTGGCGACTAAGAGACACATAGCCTTAATAGCTAATAGCATTCCCAAAGAGAGTTAAGATCAGGCGGCCCGGCTACAATATCATAGCCAAATCTTCAAAATTAAATGTTTAAATTTACACGAACCTTGGGCTTTGGGGCATCACAGCTCCGAACCTATCCGGGAACACTCAAAGATGAGCGATATGTATTGAAAATATCCCTCCTTTCAGCTGGATGCACAGTGGAGTTCCACAAATGGATGTTGAGATGATATGTTATCGTCGAACAAAAAAAGCTAGATCCCATATCCAGTTCTACCTATTTTATTTTCAACAATTTGCTTCATCACTCTTAATAATGGGCACGGACAGGCTTTCAGTTTTTATCCGGCGTGTGTGAATCGCAATAACTTGTTTGTCGAGCTTTTCTGTGTAAGCATTTAATTGTACGAGTGTTTACTGAAAATGAATGATGCACAGGTTGCCATGTGAAATTAATTTATTATTAACGTTGTTTCCTATTCATTTTCATCTGTAGTTTTCTATGTCTACAAACGATAAAAAATCGTATCGAATTTAGTTATAAGTAGATATTCAAATTTCACGTGTAGCCGTAGTTCACCCCAATGTGCAGGGAAAACACGACTGAGCAAAAATTTCACTTGCTTACCTATAAATCTGAAATAAATAATTAAACTAATCTAATAAAACCATTCTGAATTTTACTCAATCGATTTTATTTATCTAAATGTTAAAGCAAGAAACAAGAAAGGTGATTCCGACGAGCGTTGCGACCAATTAGTGTTTCTTGAGGAAGGAATCATTTCTAAAATCGAATTATACAAACTGACAATAAAATTAATTCTTCTCTTTTATAAAACATGAAGCATGCTAATGACGGCGGTCAAATCGAAACGCATCTGGAATCACCAAATACACCATATATATTTTATAATAACCTTGTTAATATTTTGACCCATTTTTACCTCCCTCCTTGCTCGTCATGTGTGTTCTCTTATGGTGAGACAATGACGGAACACCCAGATTTGTCCGTTTTATTTCCGTCATACAATCGCAAGTACACAATATAGGGCACAATTTATCATTGTGAGATGTCGTTATCTGTCACAAGTGGTATAAAAGTTTCCCGGCGGATGGAAACTGTTCATATTAGTCGAGCCGGAGTGGTTAGTTGAAAAGAAACAGGAAAACTAAGACGTTTTTAAGATCCGAGCACTTATTTACTTTGGTACATACCTATTATATTTTAGGAAAATACATAGCAGTTACTTTTGTAAATTTATTAGTAGACAAATGACTTCCAGTATCATCTATGTCATAATCAATGATTATTATCTATGAAAATAAAACCATTAATAAAAATATTCGACAATAAATGACATAATTTAGCTGCTCTCTCTCTCGCACTCAAAGCGTATTGAGTTAGTAACATTGAAATGGAAAATTAAATTAAATAAGTATGTATTAGTAAAAATATGTATGTATTAGTTTATACTAAAATAGCATTAGTAAAAATATGTATGTACTTATTTAATTTAATTTAATTTTATGTTAGATTTTACTGTAATATATAAATATTACAGTAAAATCTAACTTGTCAAAAGTCGTAGAATAAATGTTGTTTATTTTATTATCATACGAGGTGGATATGATCAAACAAGTAACCTTGTGTATAAAATGTCTAAAGTCAGGACTACACAAGACAGTGATAATAGAGAGATACCAACTGATTTGCTCACGCCGAGTCATTGTTCACAATATAAGCCCCATCTCTAACAAGCGAGCGTCTCAGGTGCAAACTTCGTAATCATAATGGATCAATTCGGTTAACGGCTACACTGAGCGAGAATTGCTTCCTCGACGATGTTATGTTAATGAACAAATCGAATCAGAGCTAACTTCGCTATAAATCGTGTACCGTGGATTGGGAGCTTCTCTAATCTTAGATTACGAGTAGGACCAGACTACCCGAACACAAACTTTACGTTTTGTGATGAGGGTAAATGTCTGTTGATTCTGTGTGTAAAGGTGCGTCTATACCAAAGAAACAATACCAATACTCAATACTCATTTATTCATAATATATTTACACGTCATACATATATAATTACTCTAAAATAAAGGAACATAGAACACGATGTGGCCGGCAGTTTAAAAAAAATTGTCCAAGAAATGAATTATTGTTTTTTGTTTTAACTTATTACGATAATACATGTTTTTTTTGTAAGGTACCTCAAAAAACAGGCATAAATATTTTTTTTTTAAGTTTTTTGATTGGGAATCTTACTCCATTCGAGCAGAGTACCTAACTCTGCTCGAATGGAGTAAGATTATATATAGATATAATATACTAAATAATAATATACATAAAAAAAGAAAAAAAATTGGAGGCTATCGATAAGTCTAGAACAATCGGTAGGTAGTTACTATCTATAGTTTTACAATTGCCAAATCTGTCGATACCTTATCTATAAAGTATGGATAATTCCACTAACGCCAAATCTATCGATAGTTCCACTTTTGCAAAAGCTGTCGATAGACTATCGATAGTCTCTCGGTGGTGGCTATCAATCGGCAAAATTACTTGTAGTCTGTAGCTTTTCACCTGTAACTGTAACAGCTGTCGGCAGTATTTATCGCATAGAAACTAGCACCAGAATGCAATAACGTCCGTCTGAGTTTCCAACACGTATATTTCACGTGTGGACTGTGAAAAATCGAGTTTGCCCAACTATAGCCATTGAGGATAAATCGAAGTGTTACACAGAATGCGAGAGCGTTTTAAGGTTTATCTCCACATTATATAGATGCGTGCCTTGGTCTGTACTTGGGCCGTGTCAGGAACGATGCCGTGGCCAAACGGTGCATCCGTGTCCCGTGGGTTTCGTCTGAAGAATATACGATGTCACTGTTGTACTTATAATTGTGACATTCATTCAATTAACATCTTTGAAACTCTCTCTAAGCCGAATTTCTTAATTTTATTCTTGGATATGATACCCTGAAGCCGAAGTTCGTTTAAAAAACAACTTCATAGTATACTAGCTGCGCCTCAGGAATTCACTTTCGTAGGAATTTCTCTCCTTGGAAAATGTGTTTTCTCTGTGTTATTCCA
Organism: Plodia interpunctella; assembly: GCF_027563975.2. NCBI lineage: Eukaryota > Metazoa > Arthropoda > Insecta > Lepidoptera > Pyralidae > Plodia > Plodia interpunctella. The sequence continues at coordinate 6,209,464 of NC_071308.1, read as the reverse complement.
GGTATATTTTACCCGTGTACCAAATTTCATCATAATCCATCTAGTAGAAAGAGAAAGTTGCGTTGCGTGAAAGAGTAATAAACATACACACATACACGATCGTAGATACTAACAAAAATGTGTAGGAAATGAGATCCATAATTAAGAGCGAATTAAATATATAAAATCTTTACTGTCAGTCAATAAGTGATAAGTATGACTTATTTCTTCATATTACACTACAGAAAGCTATGTTGAGAAATAAATAATTCTGAATTTTAAATTAATCTCAGAGATTCGACTTATTTGAAACCGTGATACGGAAATCATATATTTTCCCATTGCACTGATAAAATATGCAAAATTGCTCAATAAATTCTTGAATACCAATTCATTTTGCTGAAAATATGAAAAAGAACTAGCAGAGCAAATATGTTAGTAATGTAAAATTCTTCACGGCAAACGTCACGAGCAATTGATTCCGCACAAAATCCTGACATGTGGAGGTTGTAGAAGAGAACGTAATCTTATACTTTTAAATGAACAATATTTGTATGTATTTGTTTATAGGTAGGTACTTACGTGTCCAAAAACGACTATAGTGGTTTCGTTGAAATTAGGAATTTAGAAAAGTGGATCTAGCTAGGTCCCATGTCTGAAAAAAAATAGTTTTTCCTTATTTTCATTTAAAAATTAAAAAAATATCGCCCTGATACTTACTGTAATTTAAGTCCACGTACGACCATGTTTGACGACCTGTTTGATAACTGTAGCGATCTCTGACTCTTCTGCTACAACGGTATTCTCGAACATATACGATATGGAACCTCAGTCGGAAACTTGTCTACGTCTTCTAGAAAAGCATGCACCTGATTGCAGTTGTCTCTGGGCAGAGGTGATAATTTAACATCAGATTACATGCTTGCTTTGCCATCGTGTGCTATAAAAATCTATCTAAATCGTTTTATCAAGAGAATATTTTTTCAGTATAGAAAAACACTCTCCGCTTCAGACCAAAATTTAAATACCCATGATGCTGTACATCATGATTAGACTAAACTATACCTCCCTTGTTACTATGTAAAATTCACGACTGAATACCAAAGCCAGTAAAAACATATTTTATTTTTCATCCATCTGTTTTCTTTATATTTTTCCACGAAAGCCCACGACATGACGCTCGTCATACAAACACACTGCGCAAACTTGCGCCCTTGTCAATGCAAATATTTGTACAAAATTCCCGACCGACGCCTTTCGAAGATTAAATAAATTTTCAATCCCATTTACATAAACTGGCAGGAGGTACTGTTATTCTCATGGAAAAATCTCGTCAATAACAATCATAATTACCTACTGCCTACTGCAAAGAAGCTACTAAACGTTATATAATTACAAATACAAAATGTATGATTTATTAACGTGTCAATTGCGATCACCTATTCTTAAGGTAGACGTTAACTAAAAACTTAGTATTGTAGATTGTACTAATACTAACGACAAAAAATAAGATTATTTATTTGAAAAAATCTGAATTTACATTATTATTTATACAGCCAAATAATTTTGATAATAAAAACAAAAAATCGATCGTCGCCGAAGCGGTTGGAATCTAGAATTAATATTACACAGAGTTAGTTGAAAATTACATTGTCAATTTGCATCAGCCAGCGTAGCCGTCCCGCTGCGGTCCCGGGCGATATTGCACATTTTGCGCTGTGCTATTTGCGTCATTTGTAGTGCAAACAAAACGCATCTGTGGCCTGCGGTCACGCGCTCATTTCTGAACACATAAACGTGTCACCTAGCCGTTTAAATGGTTATTGATTATTGGAATAGGGTACCGGAGCCGTGTCATTCAAATAACGGGAATATTTTATTTGATTACAGCAATTTGGCCTTTTTGTCAATTGATCAAAAAGCTTGTAAATATGTCTTCATTCTAAACCTTGAAGTTTCAGTTTATAAAACAAATAACCCCGTACATAGGAACACCTGTAATCGTCGCCGTGTTAACACTCCAGTCACGCAAGTCGGAGAGAGGTTTCGGTCGATTAGACCCGGCGCGGCACGTGCAACTGTTTGTCATCACTGCAGTGCTGGGTTGTCAACCACCCAAAATGTTTTTAATGGAAATACATTAAAGTCACTTTTTTGTATATAGATACCGATGTGTTCTGTTGATGTCATCTGAAAGACGCGGGAGTCTTTGTAAATTAGTGAAGAAAAATTTGTAAAGCGGACTCTGAGTTTCGACGTTTCGTTACTATAAAGAAGCTAGAAAATCGCCCACAGTTGTATAAATAATTAGGTCCATCCTCACATCGCGACTACCAACCAGCATTTGGATACGGAATATTTTGGATACTTTGGAGCAAGAAAGTTTATAGCATTCCAAGATTCGATTTTTGAAACACCAAAGCATAAAATGTGAGCATGGAGAGAGAGCAATGGAAGACAAGAGCCTCGCTTAGAGTAAGTTGCACCAGTCAACTTTGACCTGCGTGACATTTAGACAAAAAAGCGTACTTTGCGTTTATCTGCGCAGGTTAACGTCAAAGTTAACTGGTGCAACCGTTGAAAGCAAAACTATGTAAAACTAAAATAAATTAATATCGCCGTACCGACAGACCGGCACACAAATTGAAATACTTCACACAGTCTATATTTTCGCTATTACTACCAGAGAAAATAACTTGTTTACAATATTAGTTTCGTGTGTTTTTAAATGTAACATAGCATTAAAAAAATATTTATTTAAAGAAATAAAGAAAGCATAAATTTTAATTCGACAAAAACCTTAAAGTACACAAAAAAAACATCTGAGTAATATTTTTTCTGCAGTAAATTTGGAAAATAGTTTAAAATAGTTTTTGAGAAATAAATGAAAACGTCTAGGAACAACGCATAGGAACTTTTTATCCCAAATTATAGTAAGCTATGTTTGTCAAACTTAGCTTTCATGCTATCATTACTATTTGGGACAAACCATAATTAGTCTGCGTATTCCAAGCTATGGTCAAACAGTAACAGACATGTAGGTATAATGGTCCCATTTGTATGTGTCGCGAGTGAGAGATCGGCAAGCCTGGGCTTTAGTACAATTGACGTCCAGACTTCGAAGCCTATCCATCACTTGCCTGGAGACCTGACTTCTCGACGACTTAGAACAAGGATGTATTGTCGTGTATTTTCTCTCATCTGAGCATTTTCCCGGTTCCTTAAGCCGTTAAGCGTCGGAGCCCAGGGTCCGCCTACCTACATTTTCGTTTCCGCTTCTCACGGTTAGGCATCCTTGGTTGTCAGATCATTGTCATACATCTCTCTTAATCTTCGCATGTTCCTGATTTAATTTTCAGCTGTGACACCCCGAATCCCAGGAACTGCGTGAAACATTAATCTTTAAATTTTGAAGATTATGCTGTGATTTCACAACCATGCGATGTCAATATTCTTCAGAACTACTGTTGTTACCTATAAGCTATAAAAGCTGATAGTCGCCTCGTGCGACATTCACGGTCGATGATCAGGACGAAAACCACACGCCACTTTACTGTGTGCATTCATTTACATTACTTTATTAAATACATTGTCATCAGCAGTTCATTTTTTTTCTAACTGATTATCTATAAATACAAATCCGAATACAACTTCACAAATCTCGATTGAATAATGCATTTACCAATCACCATGGAATAGTCCAATAAAAGCTATAAAATCGTCAGAATTGGCAAAGCAATACCTTATACAGGTAGCAATGAACAAACATTGCATTCGACTAATGGAACACTCATATTGATAAAAGCTTCATACGACACGACTGGTCTTCGCTATCTCAATGGAGAGGACGATGGTAATGGAGAGGTCCTATACTACGGCACCACACGTCGCGTTTCGATTTTAGCTTCCGATACTAGACTAATTTCTTGTGGTCTTGTACCAATTTAAAGCTGCTCCACTCCATGGCTTCGTAGACCCTGAAGACCTAATTTTCCAATGGTACTTAGAGCGCTAGACCATTCGCATTTAGTAGTGAAAATCTATACTATATTGTGAGTTGGTTTGAGGCAATAAATCTCCGAAACTACCGAACCGATTTCAAAAATTCTTTCACCATTAGAAAGATACATTATCCAAGATTGTTATAAGCTATATTTTATCTTAAAATTCCCACGGGAGCGAAGCACGGGACATCATCTAGTAATTACATAAAGTACATTCAAAATCAGATCATATAAATGAACCCTGTGGAAATAATACTGTCTAGTAGCCGAATATTTGGAAATATCAATCTGAATATGGGAAACTAGAATTTTAAAACATTCTGAATGTAAATGTGCATTACCTAAATTACTTTATGTATTGAATACAGACATCGCGTTCAATGATTATTATTTTGGAAATCTGACAATCGTTACTAATTGCTTATTAGGTACGTGTATTAAACGCGCACGTACCTTTTATACTTCGGACGTTTCGGGTCGTGTTATTCAGTCCGAAGTATTAAAGGTACGTGCGCGTTTAATACCCGTATTATAAGCATTTAATAATGAAACGCGAAAGTTTAAAATTAGTTGATTTTAAACTTACAATTGAAATTAAAGAAATAGATGTGAATACTTTTGGCTATTTATAGTACTTACTTTGTTTTAAATTTAATTTAACTTTGCAGGGAAAAAAAGTGGGTGACCATTGGAGAAACTACTACGAAAAATTATAAATGGGTCCCAACTATTGAAATTATTTTTCTTCACAAACTGCTCTCTTGGGAATTTTTGGATGAAAATGATCCTATGTGCTATTCCAGCTGAGGTTTAGACAAAATGGCGTAATTTGCATTCTTCTGCGGACGTCAAAGTTAACGTAACAGTTGACGGTGCAACCCGTCCTTTGTTAGATAACCTCGTTGTTAAATGGGCCGGTCGGCTTAGCCGCAGTGATCCGACGGACGTCGAGATAGAACACGCCTCTCAGAAAATGCTGGGTCACAGGCAAAATCCATATTGGAGACGCTCAGAAAAGATCGACAAGTAATCAAACTAAACTCCTAATACGAATAACATAAATGAACTATACTGAAACATCATTATATTACTAAATTATATCTACTTAATAGGCTAACTAAATAGATATTAATACAAACAAACAAACAATCGAAGCTAACGAATATATAAAACTAATATATTATCTTTTATACTACACTGTGTTGAAAAGAGGAAAGAATATTTTTTTGTTTGTTAGGAATAAACTTAAAATTTTATTCTTATATTGATAAAATTTGGCAAAGAGATAGACAAAACCATACGTTACAACACACATAATATATAAAAAAAATATCTAATCTAATATTGCACGATGGAGCCAAACGTGATGCGTCGTGGCAACGGAGACAATTGAGCGATGGGGCGTGGCTCTTTATTAGTTATCACGTAACCATTATTTATTTTTTACAAACCTAAATTATTTAGTCAGCATTTCTTTTAAAAATTTTCGCCACAGCCAAAAGTCTTGTTTGTTTGTAACATACACATTAAATATATAAAAAACAATTTATAAATAAAAAGGAACAAAATATTTTAAAGCTTTAAAGTTAATTAAAATCCATAAAAATATTTGATTAATCAACAAATGGACTGACGCAGGCAGGTCTACTAATGAAACAGTGGAAACGGGGAAGCAAAAATTTCAACGGACTTATTTTTGAGCAAAATAATATTTTATGTTTTAATTAAAATTTGAAAATGAAAATATTTTATGTTTCTTGACTATACCTTCATTTCACAGTAGCAGTTCTGATTGACATTTACATAATTATTCGTAATTAAATAATTTAAAAAAATATTATGTAAGCACTTTCAGATAATTTAAAGAACTGAATGTTTAAACTATAGTTTGAAAAAAATGTGAAAAATCTTTGGGATCGCCTTCGGTAGTTGGAAAAAAATAATGTTTATAAATAACTTGTAGTAATTATATATTTTTTGTTAGATAATATTAGGCTGCGGTGTTCTTAGCTGCCTTAACAGTTAAGAAACAATAGCATCCCCAAAGAAGGTTGATGTCAATCAGCCGGTTATAAAAGCCTAGCCAAATCACCAAAATTTTATGGTTTATTCCTTATGCGAATCACAGTTCCGAATGCAACCGGAAACACGCGAAGACGAGAAAGAGACACAGTTATTAGTTACACTATGTATTTTTACATTAGTTATTTTATTTTATATTTAGCTATATTATTGCAATAAAAGTGATAAAAAATAAAACAAAACTGTAATAAATATCATATTTTTTCCTAACACCTTCCAATTTCCTGGAACATTCCTGGGAATTTTCCCTCTCATTTTGGGAACTCGGACACATTTCGGAGGACAGCGCATCGTTAAAACGCAAAACTAAAATGGACAAACTTTCGAGGTTATCTATCTTTGTGATAACTTCACGTCTTCAGCTAGACTAGACATTAAGTTAATATACGACTTAACCCAGCAATAACAATCACACATTAAACCCGCGATAGCGGAATTGGGACAAATTGAGATTGTATCTAAATTACTGTTAACACCGCAATATTTGTCTGCACTTTGAAGCTATTATAGGTTTCTGAGTCTAACGCGATTTACCCCTAAAGCTCCCTTGTTCAATCATACTTTAAGCTAAAGTATATTTTGTCAATTTCTAAAATTATAAAGTGCGATAGTGACAAAACTTAATGGTGGTAAAGAAAACGTGGATTGATAAATAGTAGATTGTTACACAAGGTTCTAAAGGAATCCATTGACATGCAAAGTGTTTAGGTGGTCCGATTTGGAATTGATATGACTTTAAACCAGGCCTCTACGTTAGAAATTTCATTAGAAATTAACATCTAAAGTATTTATTGATATTTTTTCTTTGTTTTAGTGATAAGTATTTATTCATCGTCATGTTTACAAATATGCTTGGTTAAAATATTGTTTTTGAAACACTTTAAGAAACTATTGGGCACCAAGTATCTAAAACTTAAAAACATTTTGTTGAATTATATTGAAACAAAACTGTCGGTTTTGTAATCTTTTATAAAACGTTTTTATACTTTTTTAAAGCGGAAAACTTTGCGAAGATCATTTTTAAATTATGGAACGTAAATCTCAATGATTAATTAAAGAAGAGAGATAATTATTAATGTAGATTTAAGGCCTTAAGCTGTCATTTTTACATGATTACCCAAAAAGAGTGTCATGTTTTTAGAGTTCATATTTTAAATAATACATTTTTGTTGATTGATGTGTGACTAACTTAAATTAATCGCCCGCGTGGGCGACATAAGCTATGCCATTTTAAATTATTCTATTTATCTCTTTCTTTCTCTTGAATGTGATCCCGATTCCGACGCTCGGCGACGCTCTTAAGCGACAAAATACTGAAAGTTTGACCCGTGGTATTTCGTTGTACGTATTGTTGTCAAAACATACCTTCTTGTTATTTCACACCTCAAATTTGTAGTTATTTATAAAAAAAAAGTGATCAAACCAGTCCAATATTTACGTTAACTGCGCGCACTGTTGGCGTTCATTGCGTTTTAGTTCAATTCAATTTGTTCAATGGTCTGACAACTAGGGATGCCGACTATCGTGCGAAGTAGAGACACAGAAATAGGAAAGCGGTCCCTGGGCTCAGTGGCTGAGGAAAGAACCGTGAAAACACTCAGATGAGAGTACGTTACTTTTTTCTGCGCAGGTTACAGAACCTCAAAAATGGCACCCTTTCTTGATGTTTCGACCTCAAATAATAAATAATAATAAATATTGGTACCGCTAATTTATAAATGTACCGCTAATTTCGAGTACCTTATCACTGATCAAAGCGGCGGTAAACATTAATAGCGCCTAATATTCCGCACAAAATATTGCTATTACGGTTAAATTGCGAACCGATTCCTGGGAATGTATATTGAAAATTAACCTTTGTGATCGCGCAAACCCAATGATCAAACACGAATTACATACACGATAAAGTGTACAGGAAACATAATAACATGTATCACGTACATACGTAGGTACCTATCGATATTATGGAAGATACATTTTATATGATATATCATTTTTACTGAAGCAAAATGATGAATAACATTATTAAAAAAACCAAAACTTCCAAGGTGTTAACGGATACTATGAGAATTTCATATACAGTATAAAACTTTGAATAAAAATATTCAGCTAGTTACATCAATGTCACTACAGTGTAACTAGTTGGTGTATACAAATTTATTGTACAAAACCTTAAAATTATTATGTGCGAGGCATATATATGTGAGGTCTTTAATAAAATGTTACTAGCGGCCCGTTCCGACTTTTATCAGGTAAAACCATAATAAACCTTCCTTAGGAATCACACTATCAATTATTAATTATCACGTTTATACAGATAAACATACGCGAAAGGGGGACTTCTTTTATAACATGTAAGGATTTCGATTCTGAAACGGTTCTCCGACAATTGCTTCGTCTACGAACGTTTCGTCGACAGAATGTTTCGACATCGGGCGTTTGAACGACAGAACCCTTCATCTACGAACGATTCGCCGACAGAATAGAGGAGACATTCTGTCGACGAATCTTCGTAGATGAAGCAATTGTCGGAGAACCGTTTCAGTCTCAAGGATTTCACAATTTATTCTATTTATGTAACATAGTTTTTTCTCATAATCATTAATGCATGTAATACATTAGTTCATAAAACTTCATTAGCATTGAATGAGCTCCCTAGAAGCAGGAAATATCCTCATATTCGGGCCTCTCGGCTTATGAATAGATGGAAGCCAATTCTCCTTCTCATAAAGAACAATACATCTTTCTTAGGGATCTTGGTCAAAGAGCTTAGAACAAAATAAGGTGAGCATTTCCTAGCGAAAAATATTTTTAGTACTTATATGGAGACATTCTAAACCAATTACGCGTGTTTTCGTGACTTTTTATATTTTGTTTCTTTTAATTATTGGTCGTTACCTCTGAAACCTACAGTCTGAAAACTACAGAATTAAATTCAAATTTAAACTCAATTAAAATGATTACATATTCGAAATTCAAACCTACATCAAATTCAGGAATACACAAAAATTTGGTGGTATGCGTACCATGACATGTGCATATATTTATGTGCTCCCTGTTCCTATATTAGCATAAATTGACATAACGTAATACCGTTTCTTAGGATGGTATTACATTTGTGTAAATATTTGGCATACGCGATCGTTTCTACACCACTTTATCCTGGCACTATCAACCATTCAATGTCTTGCAGGCTGTAGCTCTTTGTTAGCTAGTCATTTGATTTTGTATGTGTAATATTTTTTCCAAAGTTGGTGACAGTGTGAGCCTTGTTTATTGCAAGCCTAGTTCGAGAGCAAGAAATGTTTCGATTTATTTGAATGTTATATGTAAATATTTGGCAAAAACATTCTACTTGATTGAACGTCGTAACAATGTAAATACGATTTATTTTTTAAGTTTGGCGGTAGGTACATATAAAACGATTTTTCTCAGAAATATATTTGGTTTATTTTCTTGCTATATCTATTAATATTCTTAAGATTTTTTAGACTGAGATTTTGTTTTTACACAGGCGGAAGTGGCCACCAGAGCCTATGGACACTATTGGACGCCAGACACACCAGGAGTGGTGCCAGCCCTAAATTATTTTTTGATAGTTGTATCAGACAAGCTTCTTAGCATTTAACAAGCCAGAATATGTAATTGGTCAATAGTTATCTATTTAGTTTATAAGACTGTATATTTTCCGAATAAAATAAAATAAAATAAAATAATAATAAATAAACAGTTCATCTATTTATCTTGTTTTTTCAGATCACAGATCCTGCGAAATGAATGCTATTGACACTTCGAGCGGGGCGTCGTGATTCGATCGCGGTCGGTGGCGCGACGTGACAATACGCGACGACGAGCTATTGTTTTTATGAAAAATTTCAATATGACAACATAAGCCACAAGTTAATACTTTCATAGGTTTGATATTGTCGCGCTGACCTGCCGCATTTCTGGCTCAGCTAGGACGCTACCGGGTAATGGAAAGGCCCAAAAAGGGTGACGTTAAATAAATCATAATTGGGCAAAAAAAAGTTTGATCGCAAGAAAGAGAGGCAAGAAGCGTGGTCCATCAGTCACGGCGGCCGTGTCCGGGACACATCGTTAATCATGTCATGACGCTGACTTGGAAATCTGAGCTCTGACGCAGCGACAGACCGATAGGACAATATAATAGTCCTCTCTTCATCAGTGTAATTATACAAGGTAGAACAAAAACACAGTTTTCTACAAATAATCCTAATATTAACTAAATTATTATAAATGCAAAAGTGAGTTTGCTTGTTACCTTTTCACGGTATATCTAAGTACTCAACCAATCTTCTTGAAATTTTGAATTATGTAGTTTGAAATATGGAGAAGGAGATAGGGTTTAATCCTGGTAAAATAACTGTTCCCATATGGAAAATTTACGCGGGCGAAGCCGCGGGTAACAGCTATTAAATTACTTCAACATCTAAAACGTTTGTTGTTAAACACAGTTTTCTACAAACAATGATTAATAATAAAACAGTAGCATCAACACGTTTAATGAAAGTTGGAAGAAATTCCGCGACGTTTTTTTCCTAAAGTATTCAATATTCATAAAACTTCGCCATCCCCGCACTTGACTTCTGAAACAATATTTTAATAGCCGAGAGCCGCTGATTTCATCTTTGCATAATTTAAAAACATTTTAGCATTAAACTGCTATTATTTTTTCCCTTTCAATTCGTTTTTATGGACTAACCGTGTTATTCATAAAAAAGATTATTAAGTCGCTATCGCACTTTATGAAATCTGGCACTGACAGAACGAGACAAAATATACTTTAGCATCTTCTTTATGAAAAACAGGGTAAGATTATAATTTGAGGCCGCAAGTGCAAAAGTTGTTAAGTATAAAAGTTACAGTTAGTAAGGGTGAGACGCTGACTAGTTACGGGCATCGGTTGTGTTATCCACCTGCTCAAGTTGGACCTGGACCACCTCAGTTCACCTAGTATAATTCTAGAGATATCAATGAACTCATGCTGATGCGGACGAATCAATAAACGTTGTAGGATTTGTATATGAAATTTTATTACCTCAAGAAAACCAGTAATGTATGTTGAATTTTGATTAACTTTTGGACGAAAATGTATTTCGAGAGCAACACTGATATTTGAACTCCTAAACGGTAATACAAAGCCGATATATTTTCTCTAATTACGGGGAAACGGAGTGCGTCAATAGGAATCATGCAATACAATAGACGGTACCAATTTATGCTCTTGACAGGTTAATGTTAGGGGGAATCCACATCTTGGTACGTGAACATACAAAACCAACACCAAACGACACCTTTTATGTTTCTGTCATACAATTAATACAAAGCTATCTGTACCCTGTACCTGATACAGTACGTACAGTCCACATCACACAAAGCTGCTTATACCGCAAATTCGCCTATATTACAACCACGTAAAGATCCATGCAGATCAATTTGACATGCGGTAGACTGTACACAACATCCACCGCGCCAAACGTTCGGCGGGAAAATATTTCCATTTACGTATTACTACTAGCATTGAAATAATTTGCAGGAAGTAACAATGACATATTAAACTGCTTCAACTTTTCCCATGGTTAAAAACATAGACCTTACAATATAGTACAGCCTGTCCCGCCCGAACGGACATAGGTATAGTTAATTTAGTTTTTTCTCGTTATGGACGTTCTGAGCTATGCGGGAATTGTTTTTTTTTCAATTTAAAGTCTTATTAGTTAGAGACAGTCAAGTGTCAAGTGCAGATTGGTCTTTTAGTTCGTCTTTAGGACAGAGAAGAACCTGCCTGACATAGCGTGGAAGCCAAAAGTTTTTTTTAATATATTAAAGATTTCTGATGCTATATTAGGGCACATATCTCATCATGTGCTAGGTCGCCTATTCTATCTAAGGGAAGGTATATGTCTAATGTAATGTTTATAACCATTTCTTCAAAAGTTAATAAGTAACTAAATATGAAAATAATTTGATCGACGAAGCACGTTGCGGATACACTTCTACAAACTGTTATTTATTGACATAAATTATTTTATTTGGTTGACGTTTTTAGTTATGTCTTCTCTTCTACGGATGTTCTCAATGTCAGACAGAGACGTCTCATCTTGTTATTTCGCTCTGGTTTATTCGGCTCGGCGGTGTAAAAGCCGAAAAGTAAATTAGATTCCTCGGCAGCAGACCAGCGTCTCTAGATTAAAAGTAGTAGAAACGAGATCCGAGATCACTGCACCTCACCCGTTCTGAATAATATTCTATATTTAAACATGCGCTTGGTTTCTGTTTTGAGAACGACCGTTGTAATGAAGAAGACGAATCTTTGAAATTATCAGAAAGTACTCTGTAGAAATAATATAGAAAACGGAAAGTTTTCAAGCCTCTAATCGTCAGATTGTGTGCGTAGTGCGACTTTGCTATTTACATCTCACCATCGAATCAATTCGCAGTGAGACCCAGCTAACCAATCACAGTGAGTCATTGTGACGCAACGACAACCATACCGCAATGTGATTGGTCCGCTGCGTCTCACTTCGAATCGACTCGATAGTGAGAAGTGAAATGCAAACCTGCATTGCACTAAGCCTTCAAAACAATTAATATCGAACAAAGGGTTAAGTTGTGTGAACTTTTTAAACCCAAATATTAAATAGTTTTTAATAAAATTATACCAATGAAATTGCATTTACAAATCAATTTTCCTTTCAAACTGTTATAACAATAGATTTAACAAATTTAAACTGTTTGCACTATGCATAAAACAATTCATATCAAAGTTTTTATTTAGCTGGAACACAATGCTTTTGCTTTTGGGCAAATGCCTCTGTCTCTGTCTTCCACGAAGCACGGTCCAGCGCTACAGTCCTGTGTAACTATAAAGTTACACAGGATAAATAAAGCCAGCCTCAACAGGTATGTGTATTTTTAATTTCAGTGGCACTAAACACGACATAGCTCGTGTATGCTTCCTAGAGATGCAACTGGAATGCCATATAATATGGCTTATTTCATTTTGTAAGACATTCTAAAGAATTACTCGCTCTTATTGCAATGGAGTAAATTATTTTTTATAATCTTCAACTTTGTGTTGTTTGTGCGCGGCCCCATTGCTCCGTCATGCTCCGTTGCGTCAATGCAAATCCATTGTTTTGCATAGATTTTCACATTGACATGCGTCGACTTATTCTTCAAAATGGGAGTGACACCCGTAGTTCCGCAAGCATCCATATTATACGGTAACCACTTACCATCAGGTGAGCTGCATATACCTGATTAGTAGTATAAAAAAATATATAATAGAAAAAAAAATAGCCTGATTGTGTCCAACCGCTAGATAAAAGTATTCTCTTCTGTCTTACTCCTTTCTTCTTTTCTGTCTTGGGTCGTCTGTTAATAAAATTGCCAACGAATACAACCACCGTCTGTGGATTTTGGCTCTCTTTAATAGCTCAAAAAAAAAAGAAACAACTAATTTGTTTTATATTAGTGACTTAAGTATTTATATTTAAGCGACCATGTTGTAAACACAGCTGTTGGTTCTCCTTAAATATAGACATTAAAATGTAATAAAGAAATAGAAAAGACAAATAATTAAATTAGATAACAATTCTTTTCATACTTGCAGGGGATTGCTGCAGTATTTCCCTGCTGCATCCTGTTTAGGTCGCCTCATCCATCTGAGCTACACGAACACTGTAATTTATCCATGGAATTAGTATTGTACGGAGTACATACTAATTCCATGAATTTATCAAAGTAACAAGTACTGTGTGAATGTGAACAATATACTTTTGAAGTTTTGCGTCATACAGAATAGAGAAATATAAGTGTCACTTTATTTAAGTGGCTGTGGCGAGTGGGATCTTTTTTGTTCTAACCTTTTTGGACGGCTGCCAAGCGTGGGTGATGACCGTTGAGCTTTTCCGTTGATATATACTGATACTATACCGCGTCTTGCAGCATGCCGTCGCTATCCTAGGGCGGCGGGTCAAGGTTACAGATTATCACTATATGTTCACTTCAGTGTGTATATGACTACTTGGCATGTTTTGGTCGTAAAAGTAATGTCAGATGCCTTTAGGCGACTTAAATAAAATCTTACACCAGTGTTAACACACTCGAAAAGATAAGAATTGGAATAGCACTTAAGAAGTGATTGAATACTTGAGATATATCAAGAAACATATCACGTGACATATCTCAACTCAGAAATGAAATTTAAAATAAGATTTTTAGGTCAGTGAAAACTGGTGAAAACAGACGGGCTGATAATCGCGCGTTTAAAATTTTATCTTTCTCTCACGGCACACTGGCTGCGGTGACTAAACCAACCACATGAAAATGTTATATAGGTATACTATGACGATGAGAGTAAGATAAAAAAGATCATTATTACTCTTGCTTATAAAAGGATTTATTCAAAAATGAACGTATTAGACAAGAAAATTGTAATTTTTTAAATAGTATTAATTTCTTCTAATAAATTGTACAGTCAACAGCACATTAAGTTACCCTGCATGAACCTCTATGGCGCGGTAATAGCGGCGAGTTTGCAATGAATTTGGGTATGTTGATGTGCTGTTGACCCGGAAATTTTTACTACTAAAATAATATGAACTAAGTTACTATCGTAAATAGTGTATTGCGGTAATCAATCACTTTGTCCTGTGTGTACTACACAGCTCTACGAAAAGCTACAAATATGCTACGAGCAACTACGTAATGCTACGCCGTCGTAGCCAGAGAGCAACCGCTACAACTGGCGAATGCGCGACGAATACTTGTTATCGTTATCCTGCATGGATCTTACTGCCGCGTTAATAGCTACGAATTTGCAATGAACTTGAGCAGCTTGATGGATATCAAGTCAACAGGACTGTTGACTGTATGTATGGTGACGCATGTGACATCATAGCAATTATTTTATACTACTAAAGTTGCTAATAGGCCTGCAGCCCACTTGGTAAATGGTTACCGCAGCCTGTGGACGCCTGTAAGACTATGAGTGACATATGCGCGTTGTCGACCTTGAATTAATATTTTTGAAAAATTCCATGTCGTCTTCGATGTCTCAAAGTATGTGGGAGGAAGCGTCTTATAGGCGACACTTTAGGCTCAGAGGGGTCGCAGTGCGTGTCCATTTTGTTTTATTATATAATACTATATAAATAAGACCTATATTTGTCAATTTACGTCTTTTGAGAAAAAGCTGCGGTGAAGTCTGTTGCGCCGCACTGGCGGAATTAATGGAGTGGTTTGCTTTCTCCATTTCACACACAAGTTTGTATCAACTATAATGCAGGTTTCTGCACGAAGTTTCCCTCACCGGATACCTCACAAGTGATAGTCGATGAAAACTATCATGCATGTATTTGTATACAAAGCGGCACGAGTTCGGATTCGAAGTTCGAACCTTTCAGTTCACTGGCGGGCGTCTTAATCATTACCACTAACCCTTCCGCAATAACATTTCAATATTACCGGCTACCAATAATTATAGATAATCAACGTAATCATTATCAAATCGCATGATTACCCATATTACTACTATTAACACGTATTTGATGTATCTGGTACACAGTCACTTGACATTTTAGCAATTATCTCTCTGTCCAATTTCAACCATTGACATTGTTAGCTTTACCTTTGCCTTGTTTGAGGAAATGCAATCAATCCATGAACTATTTGTACAATTTAAATATAAAAGAATTTATTTTCTGTTTAACTGTTTCCTTTGTTTATTTTGGGATTTATTTAAAGTTGTTTTATTTTATTTTATATGGGCTATTGGCCGCGACTTCGCCCGCGTGATCTCTTCAGTGAAATATTTAGACTCTTCTGGTTTTCCCATACAAACTTTGAAGCCCCTTTTTACACCCTTATTTTGAGAAATCCTTTCTTAGCGGATTCCTAGATTAGATTCCTTATGATCCGATCGATCCAATAGTTTGGGCAGTCAGTCAGTCACCTTTGCGTCATATAAATACATATAGATTACGTATGTATTTACTAAGCTATTAAGTATTAAAGTTTGGAGATGCTATTTAATTTGTTATAATCCCTATATCACGAATAATCACTCTAAATTCATAATAAATATTTCGACTCCATGAAAACTACATATGAGTTATATAATTACAGGTTATACTTCAAGTACAACTATATTAATACCAACAGATTTGGCTGAGTGATAGAGACCGCAGCCTATAAAATGCTTCCCTGTGAGGCTTTCAAAGCGTACCTACCCGCACAGTGACGTGGGTCGAACCGTAATCACATTTCCAAGGAACCTTGCTCTAATAACGCTGTATCACCACAATAGTGCCTTTTTAAAATTAATTCAATTCATCAATTTTTAATGCTTTTTTTGAATTGCTGAATTCAAAAAAAGCATTAAAATCAAAATGGGGTCCTATTATATTCCATTTTTATCTAATCTAATAACATAAATGCGTGCGTAGGTTTACCTTTTCACGCTTTATCTTTTCAATCTTCTTCAATTTTTGAATAATTTGTTGTTAGGACTGCATATGAGTCTGTATACCGATCTGACTTATGTTTAGTAGAAGTAAGTAAGACAAGAAAAATATCGTGAGGAATGTGCATACTGGTTGACAGTTTGGGTTCACTAGTGTTTATGTAAAAGTTATGATAAATACGCCTTTAGGTGACTTGAATAAAATCTGACACGAAATAAGGAGTGCGAAGAAAGTCACCCGAAAAATACATTGTTCCCGTGGGATATTGATGTGGGCAAAAGTTAGTAACATATATATATATATATATATATATATATATATATATATATATATATATATATATATATATATATATATATATATATATATATATATATATATATATATATATATATATATATATATATATATATATATATATATATATATATATATATAATATATATATATATATATATATATTGTTCATGTAAAACTGTTTGACTTAGGTTTTCGTCAAATTTTTAGTTTAACGAAAGCGATCGGTCTTGTTCATAGTTTAAAAACCGAATAGGCATTGCTGCTATATGATATAACTCAGACTTTGTGTGCTCCTACAATATCAGCATCGAATATAATGCCTTCCTTAACAATAGGTACATGTACAGTACATCGAGGGCAGAGTCTACACTAACTGCCGCAGATACACATCTAAATAGATATCGCATGTTCACTTTTCTATAAAATAACTGCCAAATTGTCTGCCCTGTGCAGAACGTGTGCACACGTGTTTTTTATTTATGTTTATGCAGGAAATTTGCGAGCCAAGCCATTCAGACTTTAGAACGTTTTATTTAGGTCACAAATATTCAAATAACTTTTTTTTTGAGTATATCGTAATTTTAATAAGCCAAGATTTCATCAGGCATATGTTGAATACGAAAAGAGTGGAGACCTCTACTAACATCTCTATATAAACCATCGCAGTAAAGATGTCAGTAAGGCGAATTTTTTGAAGAATTATATTTAGCCGAAATTAGAGGCCTGACCAGAAATGGATTTACCTCCTAATTATGTCCAAAATGTCGGTATCCAGGTGTATGTAGGTCTTTGCTGCCTGCGCTAAATCATATGCAAACATACCCGGGTTTGTCTTCACTGTGTATACTGCGCTTCTGGCGCATTGATAACCGGACATGCATATGTATGTAGATGATTTGTTAGCGTTGCTCAAACAATTGATAACTCCTTAGATGCACAGGCGAACTGACGTTTAAGTGCATGGACAAATGAGACTACTTAAATATTTAGGAAAATTTGTCAAAATAGTAAAATTGGTTTTAAAGAAACTAATTGCACAATTAATCAACATTTATTTACACACAAAAAACCTTACATCGCTTGTTTCATAACTTGATATTTATAAGCATAACCCAGTACAGTACAGTACCATTGAAGAATGTGAGTATTGATATCATGTTATTACATTTTAGTGCTATCGATTGAAAATGCTAACGCTCCATACGAGAATATTGCTATACCAAAACCCATTTGCTCGGGCAAAATCTATTGCAAATTGCTAGAATTTCATGCAGATATTGGCAACAGGACCGAAGTAACAATCTTCTGAAACTGCACCCTGGTGTTCTTCCAATCGAGCGCTTCATAGGTTTCATAAAGTTTCGAAATTTCCCGCGCTTCTGTTTGCAACTCAGCGGAAAGTAACTTGGAAACCATACGACTAATATTGAATGGAACAGTCTAGAAACCGCGCAGAAATATGGAAGCTGCTGAAGGAAATCCTATTGTTTTGTAGAGCACTACAATTTTGTATAAGTATACATTTAATGTATACCAGTTTTTGGGGATATCCACTAGTGAGATGGCCAACAAAGATTGTTCCATATTGTAATCCGGCACTATTTGATGATGGAATCATTTATTAGTAAATAATAACGAAACAGACAAAAAACCCCTGCCATGATGGCTGCGGTGACCACTTCCCTTCCTTCTCCCCTTCAGATGATGGCATCTGATGCCATTTGCATGTCGGTTCAGTAGTATAAAAAACAACTGTAAATCTTTGAGACAAAAAATATCAGCAAGTGTGATCACGTGCGGAAAATTCGCTGGTCGTACACGAACACGGCCTAACGACAGATGTGTCGAGCATGACATAACTCGACATATGGCGTCGCAGTGATGTCATATGTGGGCACACTTCGCGGAATTATCAAGTAGATACCAGTGTTGGCACTAAGTGCTTTCTAGGTAATAAACCGTTTAACTATCACTTAGCTTTTAAGTTAATTTACCACAGAAACTAAAATAGTTACTTAAATTTGTCCCAAATTTGTCTCTCGATTTCTTGGTCTATTGAAGATATACCGAGAAACAAGTCCTAAATTGAAATAAACTTTACTAATTTCAACGTTGCCTCTGACGTTTACAAGTACATTCAATTTTTAAAAAATAATATTGGTAAACAATCTCATGTGGAACAAGTAGGATTCGAACTTGCTACCTTTGGGTTCACAGGCGGGCGTTATGTCACCACGTTCTTACCTCTTGATGTTACCTTACCCCACATCAATCATCAATGGAATTAAATTCTTGGAATAAGATGACGAGAGACGCTCGGGTGTAAAGATAAATGCTTCAAATTATATTTCATTCGGAATATTTATGTTAAGTATTTAACGAGTCATTGCGTATACTTGGCTCGATAAATATAAATTATATAATGGTCGACACTTTTCAGAAAGTATCAATATTTTGGTGATGTTGTTTGTGTTTTATTTATTTTTTTGAAGCTCGTTATTTTATAAATAACTTGTTGATAATCCTAAACATAAATAATCATCAAGATCACGTAGTCATTCTTGAGAAATCAAAGAAAAATTTAAACAACAAATTCAATATGTTTATTTCAATAGGTAAGATTTGACATAAAATGTTCGACACGAAAACTCAGATTATTGAATAACGTGTAAATTTTTATTATTTACATAATATATTGAAGTCAATTCCCACAAAGGGTGTTTGTCGTCGGAAATTCCAAGATGGCGGATGACACGCGGAAATAGCGTCACGCTGCGGAACGTGACCACACCGCGAATATTCTGCGCCTACCGCCTCAACACTATTAAAATTGTTAACCGTACGCGATTATACATTTACCTTGGAAGAAAACAAGTTTCAGACTGTTTTTCTAGAAACGTAATACTTTTTATGGTTTATCATATTTGTTTGTTCGTCTGTAACAGGCTTAGCTCCACATTAAGTATTTCGCATTTTTTCTTAAGTTCACTCTATAGATATTTCTTTGTAGTTACGCAATTTTATATTAATTGTATAACTTACTAGCGACCTGGCTGAGCATCGTACGAGGTATTTATGTATGTCTAAATTTTCGTTTTTTTTTAAGAAAAAAATTTAGAAACAGACAGACGATGAGAGCGACTTTATTAAATATTATGATAAAAATTAGTGATATTATGTATAAAAGTTTGTAAAGAATTTATTGGACAATGGCGATTCTAACGTACCTACTTTGTTTGATCTTTTGCAGCTTTCACATGTTACGTGCGACGTGACATTATTTCTTGCCTGACGTCATTTTCTTGGAACTTATTTGGAACCTAAGAAGGACGAATACCAAACTAGTGTTTTTTTTTTCAAAATTCTTTCATTCGTAATTTCGAATCCTATTTCAATCGTAATAATTTGTATGCCAAATCAATGTACAAATAGTTTTAATGAACTACAACTTACTTGCAGTCAACGAAAACTTTCGTTCGGAATACGCTCTAGTTGATGACTAACAATGTAACTTGTGTGCGTGTTCGTGACATAGAGACGGCAATAAGTAACTCCATTACTAGGGTGTATATTTCACAAAGTACATTACATTAATTGGTATTATTTTTAATTTTTTAAAACTACGTATGTCCAACTGTTGAAATATATGTCCAACTGTTAAATACACGTCATCTGCTGGGCATAAGCCTCGTTTAGTTCCTTCGTTGCCAACGTTAATCTTTTCTCATAGTTCTTTTTTATTATAAAAATACAGATAAACAAATCTACATAACATAATTTATAAAAATTATGTATCTATGTTTATTTAAATAATAAAGTTGTATTAAAACCGAGTTGGATTCCGGATCGTGCGGCCGGCCGGCGGTGGCGTGACTTCATTTCCTCACGTCATCGCTCGCCGTGACATTTCCGTCAAATCCTATTTGGTTCTCAGTTATATTAGACATGTGTGGGCATTTTCCAAATAGGTCTTCCTATTTCAAACATTGTGGCATGCAGGTCAGAAAAGGGATAACTGTCTGAATTAGTTCAGGCTCTTAATGGTTCAGACGAAATAAACAAACTTAAGTACATTCCCCCATCTTAGATCAAATAAACGAAATTAAAGTTTCTGCTTTTAATTTTGTTTATTGTAATTTCAAAACGTTGCGTCTAGAGACAAAATAAGTTAAGTTACCTTATTCAGAGCAGGTAGGATCGCGAAATTTTGGAATATCGCTAGAATGTAAAGATAAAAAATAGATGTGTTTATATTATATACCATTTGGTTAGTATGAAATCTTCTTTTTCGTCCACCCCACTCCCACTTTCTTTGAGGTTGAGTTGTTTGGGTGTCTACCAGTTATTTATTGTTTGAAAATGGAACACAGTATTTATTAATGGAATAAGCAACAGGTTAGCCACGTATCTGGTGGTATGATTCCCTTGGCAGTGAATGTAGTATGAAATATATAATGCAATATTGATCATTCCTTCACAAATTGATCTCAACTAATGAAAACTTGAAATTAGCAATCTGGAGAAGCAATTCCCAATTAATGCATAATAACATTAATTGTAGCGGCCATAATACCTGACTGGCTTTATTAGGGTCACCGTAAATTCTTATAACCATAAACAGATTTTTCGAATTTAGTTATTTTAAAGTAATAATATGTTTCAAAACAACAATTACTGATTCAAAGAATATTTTTTACAATAAAATGTTATTAAAAAATATTTTTTACAACAAAATGTTATTAAAAAATATTCTTTAAAGCGGGTTTGACGAAAAAAAACAATGGTAAAATAGTGTTATCTCGAACAAACTGGTTCTATCATTTATTTAAGCATTATATTTTTGTACATAGCAATAACGGTTCATTATAAAAAAAATATTATTATTTGTGATTTAATAAAAATCTGGAAACCTGATGATAATTAATCTAAAATATATATTTTTTATTTTATTTACTAATTGTTAAGACTCATATATATACGAAACGCATGGTTACCCTACCTATTAGACGTGTCTATTCGAATGACGTGTTCCTAATTCCAGTTACGTAATAACCGTCACCAATCAAGAAATACCTGTATTCCATTCACATATAAGATAAGGTTTGCACTCTTGATTATGGTCGGACAACTATGGACGACCCTGCTAAGTGGAGACGAAAGAGTACGAAAGCTGGGCCCTGACGGAAAACGCTCGGGTGAGACATTATCATCATCATCAGGTGTGGTCGGTACAGCATGTCAGTCTCCTCCACCTCTCCCTGTCTGATGTTAACCGATCTGTTACTTCCTTTTTAGCCATATCCTGCCGAAGGCGCTCAATCCACCTCTTATTCGGCCTGCTCCTACTTCTTTTCCCATTCAATTTCAAATCCATAACCTTTCTTGCAATATTATTTTCCTCCCTTCTCATAACGTGAGCATACCAATTAATTTTTATTTTATTTACAATTCGCATATGGATTGAAATAACATAAATGTATTATGTAATAATAGCGGCCCGTCCCGGCTTCGTTTGGGTAAAAACATAATAAATTATACCTCTAAACCTTCCTCAGGAATCACTCTATATATTTGTGAAAACCGCATGAAAATCCGTGCAGTAATTTTTGAGTTTATTGCGAACAGACAGCCAGACGCGGTAGGGGACTTTGTTTTGTGATATGTAAAGATTATTATTAAATATTTTAGTCTCAGACGATGAACGTGCCATAAAAAAGAAGTGAGGCTTTAAAATTCGCTCTGGTTTACCAACCTGGCATAAAATATGTATATTGATGTCTATTCAGAGAGGTAATGCGGCCAGTATGATGTTTTAACTAAGTTGTAATTATTATTCTTATTGCATTGTATTGTATTGTTTTTCATTGTTAGATTTTTTTTAAATGTGTCACACTTAAAAACTTTTCTACTCTTCTTGTTTTCGAGTATGTTATTGCTAACACATTCGAAAAGGCCTTTGGACGACCCAGCCATATCCTACCTACGGCTTTCTTGGCAGCTTTTGATCGGTGGATCATAAAAGATGCCCCTATTGAGACGAATGGCAAAGATATTTATGTAAATAGGATCCCATTCCCGAGACCACAGGAATACCAACAATAAACTAGAAACACGAGCATACTCTGCACAAATGTTACAGAATTAAAGATGAATCCGAAGTGGCGACTAGCCGTGGCTATGCGGACAGCTTTAGCCACTGGCTGGCTGGGTATAGATAGGAAATCGGGCGGAAACGCACTGCGCCGACGTATTTCCGCTCAGTTTGAATGTCTCAAGCAAGGGTTTGATTTACAGCGACAGGAAAATTGTCATAATCGAAGAAGTTTCCATAATCACGAATAACTTTTTCATAAATACGAATGAAATGGATAAGCAAAATTGTGTTGTACCTGTACAAATAGATTTTTATTGTGAACCTTATTGTTGTCATAAATAAAAAAAAACTTCAACGTTAATGAATCCAGGACATGAATAATCTCGCATTTACTTAAGTTTATTTACTTTTGTATGTTTTAATTAATGTATGTATTATTAAAGATATACCCTACTATACCAGTTGGGTTTGTATTTTGCATGTTTCTAACGAATAAAGTTATAAACCACTGGACCAGATAATGCGAATGTGTACGAAGTTAAATGACTATTTAGCTTTTTCTCTCTCGCGATTTCGCTGCATACTCACTTGCGAGATTATCTGCGTTTTTTGAAGAAGAACGTCCATGTATTGTGCTAGCCTCGCTTGGGTAGTATGTTTAGATTATTATAGATAATTAAGTAATTATGTACAAGGGCGCTGTGGCCTGCCAATCCTCAAGCGCCCTTGTACATAATTACACTGGACGTTTATCAACCAATCTTGACCATTCGATTAGGTTTTGCAATGACAAAAAATGTAGTTCGTTTAAAATAAATTTTCAACTCTTCATATAGAGACTGGTAATACACAGTACATGATTGTATTGTAACGTCGCTGTCGGTCAGGCTGCAGCCTTCGCAGTAAAAACTCGTGGTAACGTGCCAACTGGAAACGTCTCGGGATGACTTTTGAATTTCATCTTTTACGTTATACGCCATTAGCCATTAGGATTATGGCCGGTTTTCCTTTACGACATAAATATGAATTTTAATTTTACACGTCTTCTTGTAAATGAAGTTTTTATTTCATTTTGTAAACAGGCTGAGTCATTGTAATGCTCTTCGATGCTCTCTGCGAGAATCTAAGGTACAGCAAGATTTTTTAATTACTAGCTTTTACCCACGGCTTCGCCCGTGAGATTTTCCCACGGGAACATTTATTTTTCTGGAATGAAAGGTTCCCTATGTCCTTCTCTCATACGTCAAACTTTGCATACATGTATGCAAAATTTAAAGAATATTCGTTGAGTAGATAAAGCGTGAAGAGGTAACAAACAAACTTTCTTTCGTATTTATAATATTAGTTTGGATTAGGATTAAATTTTAATTAGCGACGCGTCGTCGTTCATTTACACTGATTGAAAACGTAGGTGTGTATTCAACCTAGACGACGATAAACAATGTCATTATATTCACTGATAAATAAATGCGCTAGCTCACATTTATTTCGGGTTATGTGGATGAAAATGGAAAACGATGATATACGAGTCATAAATAATAGAATTGCTGGCTCAAGCGGTTTATTTGAAGATAACGCTTTAAAACGAGGCGCGAAGCGCTAGCCATAAAATTAATGCTGTCTCAGGAAAACGATAAAATTGCATCTACATGAAGCTATGTCATACTTGGTGTGCTCAGGACTTTAGAGATTATGACAACTGAGTTAACATTAGAACACACATTTATTATTACCATTCATTAATCATCAAACGTACTTAATATTGAACTACACTAGTGTAATTCATAACATCTCGATGTTTAATTTTAATTGCGTTATCGTTGATAATTTCAAGTATTTATGTTAATGTTTGTAGTTTAAGTTTGTAGTTTAACTTCCCGAAACGAAGGAGTCCTTTTTGGCCCCTATATCGCTAATTACAATATTTAGGAAGCCCGCTGCCTGCAATTTATATGTTAATTGCTGTATATCTACGAACATCATTACCATCCTATAACAAACAAAATGCGTACTCCCAGAAGTAGGTCCCGCGAACGAAGCCGTGTGCATTAACATATTTTCCAACTTTAATTTGTACGCAAATTCTGTTTTCATGTGAACAAGCATGTAACCCAGCGTCCGAGGTGAACAAAAAAAACGGCAAAACAGCGCGCGCGACGACTTCGTCCATATGAAATACCTACGTAAATTTTCCTTTTGGTCTATGTTGTCACTCATATGCACAGCGTCGCAACGTATAATGCAGCGTTCCCCCGTCACCTAGGACACCGAGGGAGGCACTCACTTAGACTCTACTCCGAATTGAGATGCTCGAACTCGAGTTACGAGCCCTAATTTTTCACTGGTAAGCACTTTGAAATTGAGTTTTCAACGTAACGTTTCAGTATTGTCTGTCAACGGACGTCAAAATGATGAACGCGTCTGAGCAGTGGGGCGTGGCTCTAAGTGTACTTATTTACTTTATTGATTTCCGTAACAAATCTGCGACAAGTTACTACTCACTTTAATGTCGTCACCAACAGACCAGAGTCTCTAAACATCCGGTGTACCCAGTGTAATACAATAAGGAAAACCAAGCGCCCATAATAGTGTCAATTACGAAAATAAAACAAATTGCTGATTTTACTGACCTATAATCACTCTTAGGGCTGGATTGAATATTTCGTTTCAACAGGATAAAACTATATTTTATATTTTTTCGCAGTTCCATTTTAGCAACTATAGCAGGTTAACAAAACAAGATACGAGTATATATTAGAGCAGGTGTGACAAAGGCCTTGATATTTTTTCTCTTTAATGTATCTCAAAACTTTTATTGGGTACAATAATAACCGTCATACATTTTAATCAAATATCAACTGTTTTAATGTGTGCGTACGTACATTGTAAACATAGCGAGATCCTGGAATTAGTAGGTACTAGGAAGTACTTATTAAGTCCATGAGCGAGATAGATGGCAGCACTGAAATATTTTAATCTTATAATTATAAAGATCTACACAACTAAATCCAGTCACAGAGTAAGAGATAATTTTGGGTAAAGAGTCAAGGATCGCAAAACTCGAAGGACACATAAATTTATGAATTATAGTTAGAATTAACATTCTGAAATAGTGAGGCAGGTTGTTAACCCGTCGTTTATGAGGAAAATTCTTATTTTCAATGACTTTTTCCCTGTCGTGATTCGCAGAAGGAAAAGCAACTGGCAAATTCTATGATTCACTCACTATTAAACTAAGATCAAGGTCAGGTCAACATGGAAAATGTTTTTTTTATCAGATTGACCTGGCTCTTGGATTGTTATCTATATATGTATGTTAAAATACAGTGTCGTAAGTAAGTAACCATAACACAAGTCTCGAACTTACTTTGGGGCCAACTCAATCTGTGTGATTTGTCCATACATATTTATTTGTTTATTAGATCAGAAAAAAGGAGCTTAATCTAGCGTAAAATATTGGACGTCAACGTCTAATATTTACCGCTCGGCCACTGAGCGTTTGTCTTCCATCCCACAACTGGACGTAGCGATCGTATATCACAATTAGATGTAAGTGCAATCCACCTTCAAGGATTTTACGGTCCTTGTATTAGAGGCGAAGGAACACGACGTAATTTCTCACCGTCTGGACATCAAAAAATAATTATACATTTACTATTGACTTCTGCTTTGCACAGATCTCTCTCTCATCTTTAAAAGAGGTTAGCGTAAAAAATATAAGTTGAAATAAAATAAAATTATATGTCCCCTAGTCGCCTCTTACAATCCACGAAAGGATCTAGAGTGGTCCTATTCCTAGTGGTATAAGAGCGGAAACACACACCACATTTCGTCTTCGCATAGATGTCGTACGTCAGTTTTCAACATAAACACGACTCGGTTGAAAAACTCCAATGTAAACTGAATACATATAGCATAATACGTAGATAACTTTCAGTAAACTGTGTGTATTTTTTTCTTTAATTAGCAATCTAAGATATCTCATCTTATAATTTATTTATTTTTTAATGCAGAAGACCAAATTAGTATAGTGTATAGGTATACTGTACAGTAAATAATATTTTATGATTCTTCGCTGGGTAAAATATAAAAAATAAATATACTGCTAAAAACTATGTACTATTGTAAATTTTATGTAATGTCAAAAGTAATTTAATCTGTAGTCATTTAGTATAGCAATAATAATAAAAATGTACCCACATTTCATAACAAAGCTCGAGCTTAGGTTTAGTGACGCAGTCATTCACTTGGTGCGGGTAAATGGGCATTATTTATTTACCCGCACGCCCAGTCAGGAAAGTTGAGCCTTATTTCCCCTTATTATCCCTCTAAGTAATCTATCCGCAGGATTAATAAACAGGAAATATACTCTTGGCAATTTGTTATATTACATAGATAGATAGATCTTCATAGTCGTGTTCCTCATGGCTCGTGTCATTTCGTGGAATTAAACACTCATAACAACTTTCTTGGCATTAGTAATGGAGTGGTTTGCCCTTGCCTTCTCCATTTCACACACAAGTTAATAATCAACCAGTGTGCATGTTTCCTCACGATGTTTTCCTTCACCGGGAGCAAGTGGTGGCCGATGAAAACTACTATACATGAATCAGATTGGTATACAAACTCATGTGGCACGAGTAGGATTTGAACCGGGACCTTTTGATCCCTAGGCGGACGTCTTAACCATTACACCCCCACCGCTTCGATAGATAGATACAATCAAGATACCTATCAGACTATCAGATAGATAGATACAATATATTAAAAGTTAGGAATAGATTAAAAAAGTAACACAAAATAAGTTTTTATTTGCACAAAATTACCTATTCAATTCTATTAATTCCCCAAGTCGCTATCACATTAGGCCCTGCTTTTAAAAGTGGGACAGATTTCATTAATTCCCCGACGAGAGTCCCCAGGTGAACTCATAAAATATAGACATAGGAGCCAGGGGCGAACGATATGACCCACTAAGAATTTTCGTAATGTCCTCCCTAATTTAATTCTCCCAGACCGCATATATTGTCAAAGTAATTGAAAATTTAATCAAACTTATGAAAAGTGTTTGTTTTAGGGTCAAAATACATACCAAACAAAATCAATAGCCCTATACACTCTAGGGTCCATCTATACTTGCGTCTGTCTGCAGACAAAATTAAAAAGAAAATCTATGTTCTTTTATTATAAATTAGTGGCCCGTCCCGGCTTCGCCCGGATAAAAACAAATTAGTATGAAATTGCAGTCCTAAACCAGAATTTTTAGGCTAGATTAAATCCCTAACCGATCAGTGTACAAACTTTCTATCCGGGCTCAGCGATCTCCGATATTGGTATCCAGCACAAGACCACGCTACGGTAAAAAATAAACAAAACAAAACACAAACAACCTAATCAAACAAATGCCTTCACTCACCGGTGTGAGTCTAAATCTCGGTAGATTTTGTAATAACGGAATAAAAACAAGATTTTTTATGCGATTCTTAGAAATGCGTGGCAGTATTTTTAAATCACGTCTCCCGGTTTCTGTTCAAATTATAATTCGTTCATTTCGTCCGTTCATTCATCGTTATTTTGGTTGCGGGATGTACGAAAGTTTTTTCAACTAGTTGGAAAATAATCAAACAATTTTTTTTTCGTGTCTCCCCATAGACACGGAATTTTTGCTTCTTGGAAAAAAAATAACGCATTTCGTTCGCATAATATTGACTGGCAAACAAATGCCTGGCTCAGACAGAAGAGACAAATCAAAAAAGTGCTGGCTGTAGTCGATGACCGTGCTAAGAGAAGAAAAAGTAGAAAACGCAAATAAATCGGTCCCTACGCGGTCCTTCAACGGTTGCGGTAGGAACTCCCAGATGTGAGAAAGGAGTTAGTAACATTGATATGTTTATTTTAAAATACTTATTGAAATGGCATCCATCGAACCTAATTTTAAATGTGATATGCAATAATGTTCATTGATCTTCTAAGTACGAGTACCTCACTACCACAATCATTACATAAGTACCTAAAACAAGTACAATTTCTGCCTTTGTTAAAATTACATTCAGAGGCCTAACTTCTCAAGACCATAATCGTAAAGTCTCAAGTATCAGTCCCCAGGTCTGTGTCGAAATATCGCAGTAAAATTTACAACTTACCAGAAATAACAAGAATTTCACGCAATTCCCTTAAATTATACCGCTCCAATTCACGGTAAGTTATAAAGAAGAGTTTGGCTTTTGATTCAAAAATAATCTGATAATTTTAAATTATGTTTTCAGAAAACGATTGTACTTATAGGTATGCTATATCTTTCACATTAATACTTACATTAATTAACTGATTACGCGTTTGCATTGGAGTATCTCGAATAGGTACTTAAATAAATAATAACTAGGTATTTCAAAATATGATACAGTATAGATATGAACGAGTACGAAGCGCTTACATAATGTTTGTTAGCGGTTGTCTGTTGTTTTCATAAATAAGGTTTTAAAAACTAGTTCATCAAATATTTTTTTCTTATTCTCCTCTAGTTCGCAAAATAGATATTTTTGATCCTTCAATCCAAATGTTATGGATTGGGAAACAAAAAATAACATAAACAACTATTTTAAGCCAGCAAGCAAAAACCTTTCACGTTTCGATGCAAACTCGCTAAAAAATCCCAGCCATCAGACTTTGGATTGTCGGGTGTCGGAACGAACTGTGGCTTCCGAAGATCGGATCTGATCCGACCTAATTCACTTTTAAGGTGTTTCTCCAACACCAATATCTCATTCAGGGTGAAGAACCTTCGCAGGGACTGAATACACTTACGAATAATTTAAAGACTTTGTAGGAATTGAGTTTTGGTGTCCCTTGTTTTTTCACTATGGAGTTGCAATTATTTTCATTTTATGTGTAAATTTTATCAAATAAAAAATGTAAATTTACCTTCTCTTCTTCTTTTTTTTCTGTAGTTTTCGAACGTCATACTTTAACTTAGCTAAAGTATGTTTTGTCCCGTTCTATCGATGTCAAATATTATAAAGTGCTTTAGTGACAAAATACACTTCATCTTAAGCATATGACATTTTTATGAATAATGATATTATTCGTTTCTTATGTGTAACTTCGCTTCTCAATTTGGTAGGGTTATTTATCACGACAAGAGGAGAAAATTGGCGTATGTACATTGTTATCTATTAAAATAAGGGTGGTGTATCGATTGACCTACTTATGGGCTCGTTTTGTCCCCAGACACATCATCGGTTTCCACCGGCTTCCTCTACAGACATCCATTTTTGCGTAAGTATTGAAATTTAATTTTTCCGATACGTTTTATTGGAAATTAAAAAAATTATAATTTGTTACAAAAAATGGCAACTTTGTTTATCTACGTCGTTTATTTATTTAAGAACAATAAAAATTATTATAGATACGTGATGTAGGTACTTAATTATTTTTTCTACTATCAATAATGTCGCTAAAATGGTTCATAAAACACAAAAATCCTTAATTCAATGACGTTATCCTCCGTTGATTAAAGGAAAGACAATAATGAAGATACACTTATATAATGAGCTATATTTCTATGGTGTCTTCATTCATACCAAATATTATTAAATGGATATATACAGGATGATTTCTTATATATTGACATTATTTTGTCAACAAAACAACAACTTTTCGTATGGAAGCAACCTTAAAATCGCGATAAAAAATCATTTTTTACAACTTAGGTATTAATTTTTGTATAGAACCGCTGATTTTTTTTCGCGATTTCGGAGTTACTCCCATATTAAAAGTTATTCAGAATCATGAACTGAGCATATAGACAAAATATTGCCAATGTATAAAAGTCACCCTGTAAAGTACCTATAGGTTATGAGTTACCTATTCATCTGACACCAAAATAGTACAAAATTTTACCAATATTTTGTCCACAATACGCTTATTATGAACTGCATAAAAGCTTGCTCGGGATTCAGACTATCTATTGGTGAAAACCGTACAAATATCCGTTCGGTAGTTTATACTGTTTATAGCGTTCATAGAGACATAGAGACAGACAAACGTGACAGTGGGACTTATTTTTATAATATGTAAGGATTATCATAAAAAAGAATAAACAATTACAAAAAAATTGTAAAGAGTATTTTTATAGAACGATCGACGTGTGGGTATTCAGTTATTTATTTTTTTATTTACTGAATCTACACTAATCCAGTTTTAAGTTTTTTCACTAGTATTTTTGAGTTTCAATTATTGAAAAAAAATTGATGTTCGCACGAGGAAGACTTTCCAAATTATGGATGTGGATAAATTTTACACTCAAGAATTAACACTCTCATTACTTCTTGAGTGTAAAATTTATTCAAAGATAAGTACGTTTTTTCTTGTAGCACGTTCCTGTTTTCAAATTTCTTCTTCGACACGTTATATAGAGGGTTCTATACCAACTTTATGCTCCTTGCCTCCGATCATAAATCAAATCACGTAGGTGTCGTCCAAGATTCCAGGCTTCACTATTTGTGGTAAGGTAGACTGAGGTGAGGTGAGGGAAGAATGCCGCGCTGACAGTAACTGACGTAAACAAATACGTTTCGTTTCATATCTTCGCGTGAAGGTAGGACAATATTCTGTAGTTTTTAAGGCAATTCTCAGTTTATATTTGTACTCTTTTTACTATTCGATTCTCTATTTACTACCGTACTTAGGTGCTAGAAATTGGGAAGTTTCTTCCCAATATACTCAGTTGTAGACCACTGGGATAATTTATTTTCACCCAACAATATTAGTCTTACTGAAAATTAATTCCCACCCACTATAAGTCCTATAAGTCTTACCAAAAATTTATTCCCACTCAATATTAATTTTACTATCATCATCTAATCTATAGCGGGGAGGAGGAGTCCTTCCATTGCTCTCTCTCCATAACTATTTGCTTCATTTTGATAATGATCTTTATTTGGGTGGTCCAGATACAAAATAGCAATAAAATTATACCTACAGTCTCATAAATTAATAATTACACAAAGCCCTTTCTTACTACATCGAAAAATAGTATTATACTTATTGGACGCTCAGACTCTGCATCATATAAAGCCACCAGAGATTTCCTTCCCATTTTTTATTTAAAAACGTTTGCTTCAACGGTTTTCCTTTGAGTGTTTTCCTGTCCCACCATACAATATTTCCCAAGCACGTTTCTACGCAACAGCCGCCTATTCAGCCGGAATAATAAATATTCACTCTTGCAGCATTGATAAATATTTCAGCTCTGAAAAAGAAATAGCTCGCTATCTTAACAGGATATGATATCTGCCATACATTTTTCCACCATTTCCGGGAGCTCCGCCTAGGGACCCATTGAAAAGATTTCCCTATGCGACTCTTAAATAAAATTTACGTCAACAACAATATTTCAAACTTAGATTAGGAGAAATTCTAGTATTATATTAATTAACGCGTATACAGTACGTACGAGGCTTCTGGTAGTATTATAAATTCTGTAATTTTATATGAATAAAATTTCGTTCGTATCGTAACAATAAAACGGATTAGGAATGCGTTTTATTAACAAATTGTGTTTTTAATATTTTAAATTTATTCTAGTTTCCTTTTATAAATCAGTAAATCAACAGCACTTCATATTTTATTATACGAACGCTGTTTATATTTGAAACTCAGTTGAAGTTGTTGTTTTATAATAAATAGTATATAATTATAACAGACGCAATATACTGTAAAAGTACACACAGGTAAGTTAAGTAGACACAGGTACCTAGGGTGATCGTAGCAAGCTAAATAAGTCAACACAAAAACTACATAACGTAAAAGCAATGTTTTCTTGTTGATATCTGTACATATCAGTACTAAAATTCGTTTGCACGATTTTTTTATAGTGATAACGAAACGAAAACATCTAAAATATTATCACCAACTCTTTCCTAGAAATAGCCTAAAATGTTCCTTGGAACATCAACAGGAGCAGCACTTTTTAAAAACACTTTTATCTCTAAAAATGAAATATATCCACCTGGAAAGCCACTTTACATTGTATAAAACTTAAGTGGATGTAGGTAACATGGGTTGGTGAGCATAAATAATAACAATTTCTAGCGTAGCTAAGTATTTCAAAAGGCTAGAAACTTATAAGTGGCTATTTTGTTCTTATTAACTAACTTTTTAAACTATGACTATGATTTTTTAAAATGGATTAAGTACATAAAGAAAAAGACAGGTACTTATATTAAATTAAAATTCCTTATTTTCGAAACATTTTTACACTGATTACTGATACAAGGAATTAAGTACCTTATCATTATCCAGAGGCCGCTGAAGATCAAAGTCAGCGACGCTATCCGAGCGGCAGGGAATAGATCCGAATTTCGGAACATACCTAGTGCATAGGACGGTCTCACATAGGAATCACGACCCTCAACAATGAGGATGCGATGCAAGGAGGAGAATCTATGAATAAATGGTGAATGCAAAGTAGGTTTGAATAATTGAGGTGCGTATAAGTAACACTGACTTTTCGACATGTATGTAGGTACAATAGTTTATTACTATTTTTACATATGAAAAACTATCTAGGTATCTCAATTTGTATTTTCACTGTCAACGATGATATCTTCAAATTTAAATTGAAATCATATTCCAATAGTTATTATAATATGAAGAATGCCTCAAACGGTACATAAACAAAATTAATTTTTGCCATAAACAGAACAAACAAATTAATGTAAAGTACCTTTGTCTTGATTATCGGAAACCTTAATTTCTATTTAAAATACCTACAAAATTACATTCCAAGCCTTACATTCGCATTGAGCTGTTCCCGACTATACTAGCAAAGAATGGGTTTTCACAACCCTGGCACAACAATAGGCATTGTGCGAACTTTACAAGTGGGCCCTGTTAACTTCATAAAAATACAAGACATGCAGGACGGAAATATGTTTTATTTTTCATAAAAAACCAGATGCAACACAGAGTTTTTTTTTCTTTGTTGGTTGATCTATGAATGCAACACTAAAATCGATCGATCGATTCCGCATTAGGTTGAGTTTATTACACAATATTTTTCTATAGAAATCTAAATCACGTACTTACAGTGATTATGTTACAACATGTTACAACCACATACGATCACGAATAGATATTTTATTTATTTTGAAACATTTCTAATGTTATGAAAGAAAGAATATTTAAATTAAGAAATAAGTATACATAAATAATAGTTATACAAAATATAGCCACTTAAGTTTGTAAATAAAGACAAGACCTGCGATTTACCTGATGGTTTTCTATGAAATATACATGCAAATCGAACCATTACGAAACATCAGGTGCCTTAATTTAAACAAAAGTGCAAACACGTTTTTCTTCTACGTTTTAGTAAAAGTCTTGAGGGATTACACCCCGTAATGGCTTCTTAATGAGGCCAGACAAAAGGCTCCCAAAACAATATTTACGCAGATTTATAATGAGGAGCAGGATCTCGGCCGCTCACCCTACGATTCTTGCCATATTTCATCTTAATGTTCGCCGTAAGGGCCCCCAACAAATCACAGAGAGTCTAAAACACTGCTTTCTAAGAGATATCCTTGTCTAAATTTGGAATTCGCTGTTGCTTGGAAAACAGACAATGCAGATTATAACTGGATGGGTATGCCCCGCGGTTTTGTCAACATTTTTTTGAAGCGGTGATGGTGTAAATATTAAGACGCCCGCCTGTGGTTCGAAAGGTCTCAGGTTCGAATCCTACTCGTGCCACATGAGTTTGTATACCAATCTGACTCGTGTATAGTTGTTTTCATCGACCACCACTTGCTTCCGGTGAAGGAAAACATCGTGAGGAAACCTGCACACTGGTTGATTATTAACTTGTGTGTGAAATGGAGAAGGCAATGGCAAACCATTACTAATGCCAAGAAAGTTATTGTGTAATTCCACGTATGACCACGACCTCAGCCATGAGGAATACGACTATGAAACGGCAAGTAAACACGTCAAGTCCATGGACACCGGCAACCCGAAAGAGTTATAAAAAAATCATGTGAAAGTGTAAAGTATTATAATTCGGCTGTCCAAAGTCTGTGTCTAAGCCACGAGGCTTAGACACAGACACAGACTGTGGGCACAGATTATATAATACTTCCAGTAGTAGCGTTAATCGGAAACAATAGTAGGTCAACAAATTAAATAACATGAAATAAAACAGGTAAGTCGTTTAATTAACATTTATTTGTACATAAGTTTCTACCTACAAAGAAGCTATCTATAAAATAATACCATTAATCTATTTAGTTACACTTAGACGTATGTGAAAATTCGAAATTAGGCCGGGCACGTATTATGCTCTTTTAATACATTTAACTTATGACTTACCAAGTTAAATTAGTCACGTGACAAGGGGCTACTACGAAAGAAAAATCAAACACTGAACAAGAAAAAGTGTTTCAGTGTTTGAATACTGTCATACTGTCTAAAAATAGTAGAAAATAAATGACAGCGCTGTGTGCTCTTGGTTGGTAACACTGACAGTTTATAAATCATTCTTGACCATTCCATTTGGTGTTGCAATGGCAAAAAATATAGTTCGCATATTTATTGCCATTGCAATATATTCGTAATCCGTTTTCTACTCTTTGTAGACAGACTTAAAGATTTACATGCGGGGAAAACCTATGTTAAAACGTTTTGAAAAGATTAGAAAAAATGCTTTCAAACAAAATTCCGTGCCCAATACATGCCAGGCCTTAGAGATCGGACGCGATGTACATATAATATATTATTACGATTATAATCTTTAAAACATTTATAATACAAAAATAATAAAACCGAAATATCGAAACCAAATTTGTAGTCTTAAAAAATATCACTATATAAAATTACAATATTGGTGTTTTAATGTCGCGAGTTCTCCATGAACCCCTATATTTATACTACATCAGTAACATATTAGGAATTTTAAACCAGCATTCGACATAGACCTCCTTTACTTTTCAGTCAATATTTACTTTAAAAGCGGCAGTATAAGTCTGTATAGATCCAATAAACTGATGAGCAAATTAAAAAGTAACTATGTCTAAAATATCTTATTTTTAATGTCTTTGAAATCATTTCATCCCATCTCTCAAAACAAGTTGTAGAAATAAAAATATATATCAATAAAGCTATTATTTCGAAGAATATAAAAGAAATAATAACAAGAAAGATGATTACGTATGTATGACGCTCGTACGTACAATTCAATAAAATAAAATATTTGACTAACGGACAGTTTATTACTGAACTTTAATATTATATACACTTTATTATTATGCGTTCCATAAAATTCAAAATAGTAAATTCATTTCCATTTACAAATTTGCTCAGAAAATTCACTTTATACGAATGTCTGACATACATATTATTATTTTCACCAGTTCCGTTAATAAACAAAAGTAAAGCATTATAAAGATCGAAAATTTGAGTCAAGAAAAATGACCTGTCACACCTAGTCAGACTTCCTAAACTGACCGACAAACCGTTTGGGATACAATCTCTAATAATTAATATTCATTAACTTAAAACTATCACATTGATTACACACAATTTATCAATATCTTTAAAATAAAAAATAAACGCCTATCTACTAAACACAAGTAGACCAATATACAAAAAATAGTAATGATCCATCGTAACGCATTTTAAATAATCACATTTATAACAGTAACATAAAGCACCTTTTAAATATAGTCAATGCCTAATAATAAAAGCGTCTAATATAAAAATAAATGCTTACAAGAAACAAGGCGAACCATTGCAAAATTTAAGAGACATGTGATGGAAATACTCAAAGGATATATTACTAAAAGGAAGACCTGGGTTGTTCGTTACAATATAATGAAGTCGGGGCTATATGCAAAAATAAAAATGCCATGAAAATATGCGGGACAGTAACACAAACTTGTAGTTAACGTTGACTGCACTTGCAGTTACGTCATTCTAATGTATATATATATATAATACAATGCAGCGGGGGGAAATGGAAGCGCTGAGAATCGGAACTTCGTAAATGTAAAAATAATGGCAACACTCATTCATAAATCAAACATATCGAAGCAGCATTGCGGTACGGTAACTACACTAGGTGCTCGGGACAGGGTAAACGAAAGGCGGACTTACTAAAACAAAGCCATCAACAAAACAAACCAAACGGAAAAAGTGCATCACGTCAATAATATAAAAAATGTACCCTACAAATTTTTTATCATTTTTTATTTTTATATTTTTTTCCTTTTTTGTTGTCTAAAAATGCATTCTATTTTACAGATTACAAAGATGTTTTTGGCCAGTTCTGGAACGCTCTCACGCCCGATTCGAAATTCGAAAACGGCCGTTGGAGTATTCCAGCGCTTCGAGCGCTGCGGACGCAGACGTTCGATATTCAAATAACAAGTACCAGCTGACATGAATTACGCACTTTCAGCAAAGAAAAATATGTCAAAACACTACTAACATTTTTTTCGACTTGCGACTAGTGAAATCAACTCTACTTGACCATTTATCGATTAGTTGTTATTTTTTTTCGTTATAAAACCTCGTTAGTTCGTCCACGAATGCACTATGTTTTAGTATTAAACCCCTATCTATCATCAGACACCTTGGTATCGGTTACTCACACCGACAACTTTCACGTGATCATATAGCCCGTATATGAGGAGGAAAGTTCCTATTCTTCCTTTGTACGATTGCCAAGAGTTCCGCTGACTTCAGCAAATAATAACTTCGTGATAGTAGAAATATATATGAAGTAACATACTTTTGTTTTAATATTTCATAAACTTTGAATATCGTCATAAATTGATTTGTGTACTTTCTGTATGAAATATATAAATGATTAATATCTGCGGCAATCCTCCCTGGCGACCGCACAGATCATCGTAAGTCGATATCAAAGTGTAACATAATACAGTTTTCAATAACCCCTACAAAATTTACCTTAATTTTAGCCAATTCTATAAATTAAATATTTAATTTTGAGTTCGTTTCGATGACAGGTATCTCCCGAAGAATGTTAATGTGATATGTTTCGATTAAAATTGTGGTATGATGTCATATGACACTTTTATCTAACATGCTATATAGCTAAGTATTTTTTCTCGTACAGTATACAAAAACTTAGCGAGTTATTGATGCAAAGCACAATAATAACAAATTTTATTTTATTTTGATATAATGCGGTCATGAATTTAATGAATATGTTATCTCTGTTCATTATGATGTGTACATGGATTTATGTGTTTTATGTAATATGATAAAACATTTTGTACTACATGATGACAAAAAATTAATATTCATTTGGCAATTTTAGGCTCGTATATTCGTCAAATATTGTGTTAATTTACGCAAATATTTGGAAGTTTTGATTTTCAATATAGATAATAATGTACTTTTCATAAACTCCATGAGATCAAAAACAAACCCTACATTATAATTGTAAAAGAAACATATCTACTCACTATATTCAGTTCTATTTTTTATACAGGTATCACACCTACTTTGTAGCTAGATCGAACCAAATGAAACTAGATTATGAATTACTTCAACAAATTCATTCGTCTACGTAATATATATATATATATATATATATATATATATATATATATATATATATATGTATTTCTTATTCGAACCTAAGTTTCAAATTGTGCTTTGAATTTGTGTGACATGTATTAAAATGTATAGAATCCGTACCATGAAAGAAGACCCCATAAACAACAATGCGATCAACTTATCATCGATAGTACCTCATATTGCCATGGGTCTCTTCGTGGTACGGTCCCCACAGTAAAGTGATTTGAATGTAATAGTGTCATATGACGTGCGGGAGTGGTCCTGCCTGACAATGGTATCTAGAGTTGACGTCTGTATCTGTCATCGCCGCGGTCACTCCTCGGCGGCCGCGTCTTCACTGATTGTGTCGCCCGTTCTCTCTTGGGAAATGTTTTGACCTGCGAATTCAAAAATATAAATTTATTTGCAAATAAACGTATTTTCTCATTTTTGACGCAAGCTTTTATTGTCGTCATATATCTTGTTACATTTAATATGTGATTAATATCAAAAAATCATCCGCCCTGGCTTCGCTCGGGTAATAACACAATAAACTATACACCTAAATATTCCTCAGGAATCACATTGTCTATTGGTGAAAACCCCATGAAAATCCGTTCAGTGGGTTTAGAGTATATCGCGTACAGACAGACGCGGTAGAGGACTTTGTTTTATAATATGTAATGCTAGCTCCACACTGACGTCGAACCTCAGACACATGCCGTCACGAACGTTACGTAATTTGTATGAAGTAAAATTTGTAGAAAGCAGCAATGTATACCGAATCCGCCAAGTTCGGCTATCTGTTTCGTAATAATATATCTGTTTCGTAATAATAGCTAGTATAAGGCAATATAAAACTTCATAGTTCATAGCTACGAATATTTGTAGCAAAGTTAGGAAACTGAGCCACGTGCGACCTAGAGTAAAACATAGTAAAACCAACCGGCATTTGGCAAACTGTTGGTCGACAGTGTGGAGCTATAAGTATATTGAACTGAACTTAGATTGGTCTTTGCCAAGATTGCAAAGATTGTAACCTTGACGAAAATTTTATAAAAAAAAAAACACAAGCGTCAAAACCGATGCCCGCGTTCTTTTTTAAACCATGGACAAGAGCAATTTTTAGCTGTTACACAAACATCGATGAGGTTATTTGAACAAATACTCACCCTTTTTCGCTGATGAAAGTATGCACTTCTTGCAGCTTATGAAGAAAAAGGAGACACGTTAGAGTTGGGCGTGGACGGCATCAGGTCCATGGTCTTGCACACCCAGCCCGCGATGTCCGCCGTCTGCGCCTCCGCCTGCCGGATCCAGCTGTGGCTCTGCGGGGGATTGATTAACCTTCATAGTCTTACTCAGCGTGGATGAGGAGGAGTTCCTCACGATGTATTTATTCCTTCACCGGAAGCTAATGAACATGAGTCACTTGCTTCTTCCGGGGGTATAAAGACTCATGTGGCACGAGTTGGATTCGAACATGGGAGCTTTCGGTTCTTATAGGCGTCTCAACCCACTACCACTGCAATTAAACCATTGATTGATAAAATCTAATAATTATACATTAACTAGCTTGTTCGCGCGGCTTCGACCTCGTTTATTTACCTGCAAAAGCGCAACAAACATGATTATCAAATACTGATGGATTCAACACATCAACTCACCATCAAGGTCTTCAAATCGGCTCGCTCGTCGGGGTTCTTCTTCAGACAGCGGTCGACGAAGTCCTTGAACTCGTCCGAGAAGATCCCCGCGGGCAGCTTGGGCGGCGGCTCGTTGACTATATAGTCTAGGAGCTCGAATATCGCCATAGGCCGTGGGGAGTTTGGTGCCTGAAATATAAATGTAACAGAGAAAACTCTATAATTACACTGCATCGGATGCCAATCTGTAAATAATAAAAATACAATAAATAAACATAAATAGTCAGAAAAACATCCACGGTGGAAATGCAGGTCCTGTTCTAAGACGGAAGCAAACGCCACCAATAGCAATTGCTACCGTTTATTGCATAGCTTTAGGGAATATAAGGTATATTTACTTGGCCAGGTGAGTGATCCTCATTCTGTCCACCGAATATGGCTGCCAGCGTCTTGGCATCAGGCGGCGGGATGGGGTACATGCCGATGGCCATCTCCACCAGCGACAGCCCCAGAGACCAGATGTCAGACTGCACTGAGTAGTGCGTGCCCTGCAGACGCTCCGGCTGGGATTCAACAGTAATAAATAATAAGGTCAGCATAAACAGAAATAGAAAATATTCCACCAATAAAACTAACGGCGCTAACGCTCTTTCCGGTCGGCGATCCATCGGTTCCAAAATTATATGTAAATGTGGTAAACCATTTATTCGCACTTCAATGTGACATTTACACATAATATTGGAGCCAGACCATAGTCGCAGTAAGTATCTACAATCAGAAAAGGACAAGCTTAACTATGGAAAAATGGTTCTGAAATTGAAGAAACACTTACAGACATATAACTCCGGGTGCCCACAAAAGAATTGGCCATAGAGTCGATGAGCTGGCCAGAGACACCGAAGTCACAGATCTTGATCTCGCCGTTACTGTTAACCAGAATGTTGGAAGGCTTCACGTCCCGGTGCATGATGGCGTGCTTGTCTCGGAGGTAGCTCAGACCTTTCAGGACAGCCGATGTTATTGTTCCTGGAATTATGTTATTCAAAATTA
Source organism: Plodia interpunctella (assembly GCF_027563975.2). Lineage (NCBI taxonomy): Eukaryota > Metazoa > Arthropoda > Insecta > Lepidoptera > Pyralidae > Plodia > Plodia interpunctella. Next base: position 6,168,240 of record NC_071308.1, on the reverse strand, counting down.
GACTATTGGAAAATTATAGATTTATTATTATAACAAAATAAATAAACTTGATTCAAATTATGTATAATTGTAAAATTTGGATTAATATTCTGAGTGGCCTGGCATGTTTTTACATAAGTTGTACTGCATGTATCCCACATCAACAGTACAGGAAATCAAAATCAAAACATTTATTCAGAAATTAGGCCTTCACAGGCACTTTTTCACATCATATTCTAAATGAAATTATGTTTACCAAAGCTACAAATTATATTAATTACAAACATTTCGGAATGACCACTGCTGAGAAGAAATGCCGAAAGAAACTCATTCGCTAAATCCATTTATTTATATCTTGTGGACAAGCATTATGAAAGCTAGATAAGTTTATATTAGATATCCCCCATGAGGCTGACATAGTCACACAAAGTGCTCTCAAGCCTTGTCAAAAATTTAGAGGAAAAAAAAACCTCATTCAGTGTTGGTCCCTATTATGCTAGAAGGGCTTACCATTTTTTAAATATAAATTTAAAGAACATTAATATTAAATTTTGTCAATAAAGCCTCCATTAAAGTTTGTCCCTTCATGTTTTTTCTCAGTCTGCTGCTACATTGTAAAACATTACAGTCAATTAACATCTTTGGAGAAAAGGCTGCGAAGTTTGTTGTGTCGCTTCTTCTTCACCTGCACTTTGGAAGTCGGCGGTAGAAGTAGTTTTAAGTAATTTTTCACGTCAATAAGTCAAGTATATCATCCTAAGTTGAATAAAAAAATTTGAATTAGACTTATTAGCACGAGACTGGCAAAAATTGTGAAAAATGACAATGCAGCAGCTATTACATCCTGGAACTAGTATATATGCTGGAAAATTACTCAATAATATACTTACCTAGAATTGATTCAGGAATCCTGCCCGCTTTCTTCAATATCAAGTCAAGAGAGCCGCCATCCATATACTCCATACATATGGAAATTTCTCCATCGCTATAGAATGCACCATAGAAGCCCACAATATGTGCAAAGTTGCATTCATGGAGAACTTTCAGTTCTCTGATGATCTGTTTCTTAATAGCTGGCTTTACTTCAAGGTGTATCAGCTTGCGAGCCATGATGAGGCCAGTGGACTTGTGCCGAACTTTCATCACCACTCCACCATTGCCTTGACCTGTCCGTTAATAAACACGGTAAATACATTTTTTCTATATAGATATAAAAATATATATTGAACACAATATTTGTTTATGGTAAAATTTAAAATAAATAATTCAAGACCAATTCAATTCAAGGTCCAACCTAATAAGGTTTTAATTCCCAAATTGTCCCAACAGAAACTCAGGGTTCAGCCCAAGTTTCACATAATAATTTTCCTAATACAACAAAAAATATAAATTCAAAACCATAAGTTGTACTTGCAAGAGGTAGGGCCTCCATTACAAATGTGATCTTATCTAAATTTAAAACTTAGTGAAATATGATGAAAAATTCTAAATTCAAATAGGTGTCAAGCCCACACTCACTACCACTTTGGGAAACTTACCTAATTCACCGAGCTTCTCAAAATCATCATCACTAAGCTCTCCAATCTTTTCTTTTTGACAAAGAAACACTTCTATTCTCCTCCTTTGAGTGTCGTCCATTTCAATCTGTTCCAACCGTTCTGTCAGGGCCTCAATACTGGTCTTGGACTTACCAGCAAGGCCCTGTCGCCTAAAAAATTTCATTTAAAATTTAGCACTAAGAGGTAGTTTATCTTTTATTGATATAGTAAGTATAATAGTAAGTATAATAAAAAATAATAATATAAAACCTAATTAAAACATTGCGGTTTTGGGTATCTGGCTGCACTGACTAAGAAACAAATAGATAGTTTCATTCAATGCAATAATAAATCTTTATCTACACCTGACATCCACATCAATGAATCATTCTTACTTCCAACAAAATATTGCGTAGTTCGTAAAATGTTAGACATCGCTCATGAGGTAAAGATGTTGATGGCTACTTACTCTGAAGCAGTGGCAGATTTTAACTGTGGAGTCATATTAGACGGAGTGACCGCCGGTGCTGTATCAATGGACCCTGGAGGGAGGGTCAGATTCAACTTATTCTTCGACATTTTACTCATCTTGGCTGCTTTTGTCACGGCATTTATAAGAAAATCTCTTTTCTCTCTTTACACGAAATGCCTTTCTATCCTATTTTTTCCTCTGATAGAAAAACACCTCTCAATAAAATTAAATACCGCAAAGCAACACAGGGAAACAAGACATTTTAGATTTTGATTTGATTTGCTTTTTTGCAAATTATTATTGTCTTTGGTTGATATGGGGTTGCCATATTATTGAAAATAGGGATTATTACTGCTCATTTATCCCGCCAGAGTACAGCACTGTATGTTAGGTACACAAAAGCTTTGCCGCCTTTTGCTATGTCGATTAAAACGTTTATTTTAGAGTACTTTATTAATCCTTTCTTTCCGAAAAAAGCTCGGAATACTTCACTCACACGTGAAGACTTATTAAAACATGGACTTCATATAGGTAAGATCTTCAATCAAAATCAATAACGCTGTGGCGACATCTACCACGCCACATGTACAACGGCGCAGATGTAAAAAGCCGACCAAACGCAATGAATAACAAGCCACACAAGTGATCCACGACTCTACGGACAGTTGGCACTACGGTCGATTCGCTAACAAGCCTAGACCGCGTAGACAATGCGTTTTAGATTGGAAGCATAAATACAACCTCCGTGACATGACATGACACCGTCGGAGCCGTGCGGTTCCCCAGGCGAAACACCTAGCCTGGCGGGAAATCTTTCCTTGGTGGCGGTCGAACATTTACCTAGCTTCCGCTACAACATAACCTAAAATAGTGTTAATATTATTAGGATAATCCACTAAATCCTTCCTTTTTCCTATTAAAAATAGTGTTCTTATTATTAGGATAATCCATTAAATCCTTCCTTTTTCCTCGCACCACGATGGCGTAGAAGGTATTTTTGTTCGTAAATTTACAACAATATTGAAAATTGGCGCTTTTTGCCTCCATTGGCAATGTTTGTGTATCTTAGTTGTACCAGTAGCTGAGCTTTGCGCAATCTGTTATTATCATGGATTTAGTACGTACTTCGTTGTACGGAGTACCTACTAATTCCCTGATTACAGAAAAAATCAGGATCAGGTTATTACTTTCGTAGGTACCTACACTATAAATGCTTTAGCGGAGTATCTTTTAATTTTTTTATTTACGAATAACTTTGTCAAAAAGCGGTAGCACCGCACCGAGCAAGCTAATCCAACCAACCCATAGAAGATATGGCTGTATAGACGCTACGTTTTTGTAATATGATTAAAAATTCAACGAGAACTATCAATCAAGAACTCCCGCGTTTTTCTGACAATTGTCAAAAGTTCACTCTCGTGGGGTGCTGTGCTGTTTTTGTTGAAGTGTTATATTTATTAAACTGTTATTGTTATTCAGTCATTTTAGATAAATGCATGTGGTACTAATTCGCTAATATGAAAACCAGCAAGTCGCCAGAAAACAAAGAGGTGACACCATCAAAGAAGAAATTAACTCAAGCCCGTCTTCCTTTCAAGATTATCAGCGATGCTTCACCAACTGCAGCCACCCAACAGCCTCGGAAGAGGAAGTTATCAGCACCAAATCCTGAACCTGTCACTAAGATTGGTAAAATCAGCAAAGAAAATGGTATAACGGATGACCCAGTGGTCATAAGCGATGACGACTGTAAAGTTGAAAAGGCACAACAACACGATGACAAACTAATGAATCCGTTTGTGAAATTGGTGGATACAGCTTGGAAAAAGAAACAACAGAAAAGTAAGAAGAAAAATATAAAAAAGAAAAAAGTAACTGTAACAACAAACTTGGAGAGTAGTGAATGTGAAGAACACATGGAAGTAGATATACCTTTTGAAATATCTGACACAAATCAAAACAAAAATAGTGAACATGATATCGAAGAGCCTCCGCCTACCAATCATCTTCCAAAACCTTTGGAAAAGAGTGTTGAAGAGTTGGAAGTTAGCAAACCAGCCACTGAAATGTCATCCCCAGAGCCGTCAAATGATGCTGAAGTTATTGTTTTAGAAGAATCCAATGATGCTGACATCAATTTGAAAACTAAAGAAGATACAAGTGACATGACTGATAAAATTCATGCAAATATGGATGGTGAAAATTGTTCTAAAGTTCTTGATAATGTTAAAAGTGATGCCAGTACTGAAGAGAAATATATAGAAGCCGATGACAGCAAGGAATCTCAGAATAAAGATATAAAATTGGATGTAACACCAAAAAGGAGTAGTAGGAACAAGGCAAACTTGAATTCCTCAAAGCTGAATGACTCTGTGAGTTCTGCTCCAAGCACTCCAAAGACACCAAAGACAAGTAGGAGCTCTTCTGTTTCAAATAGCATTGGTAATGAGTCTTTGAATGATTCTACTGCCAGTCTTACTCCTAAACAGGTAACAAGCCAATTAATTAAGTAACTATATTTATTTCAAATATGATTAAAATGGGCCCAGAGGTGTACCCATGAAAGTGAGACAGACAGAAAGACTTATAATATTAGTATGGATATGAATAATATGGATTAGTCTGTGTATCCATCTGTCATGACCCTTTATATCAGGATTTTTGTAAAAGAAACTTATTATCATTAATTGATTTTGTTAAACACTATCTTTTGCCTGTGAATTGGCCCTCTTTAATTTTTTATATTAGTTAAAATACTTATTTCAGCAACAAAAGAAGTTGGAGTCAGCTAAGAAAAAAGAGGAAAGAGAGAAAGAGAAGCAGGAACGTGAAAAGAAGAGACAGCAAGAGAAAGAAGAGAGAGCTAAGTTAAAACAAGAGAAAGAAGAACAGAAAAAGCGTGAGAGGGAAGAAAAAGAAGAAGCAAAACGCAAGGAAAAGGAGGAAAAAGAGGAACAAAAGAGAAAGGAAAAGGAAGAAAAGGAGAAACAGAAAGAATTGGAAAAAAGTAAGTAATAGTTAAGTTGATATTTGATAAGTAAACTTTTTTATTGTGGTGTAGATCAATAATCATACTTGATATAGATGTTATCCATATTTTTGTCTAAACAATAAAAATAACTTCTGTCTCCTAATCTGATAGTTTTCCCAGGTACTCCACCAGCTGATAAATCTCTTCAAATAATAATAATAAACAATATTTTGTTATTTAAATGCTACTGTGAAAATTGATAATTAATTTATGTTATTTCAGAATTGAGAGAAGAAAAAGAAGACCAGAAGCGTAAAGAAAAGGAGGAGAAAGAAGAACAAAGGAGAAAAGAGAAGGAAGCTAGGGAAGAAGAAAAAAGGAAGAAGCAGGAAGCTTTAGAACTAGAGAAACAAGAACAAGAAATAAAGAAAAAGAAGGCGGCTGAGGCCTTTGCTAATTTCTTTGTTCCCAAACAGAAAACTGAAAAGGAGCATGCCATGTTAGGACCAGTCAGTAAAAATGATATGCTGTCAAGTTTTAGAGTAAAGGTTGATATGAGATTAGCACCTACTGTTCGGACAGATCTAACAGAGGATAAAAGGGAAAATTTGGATACATTAATGAAGAGACAAAATGAGGAAATGCTGTATTTGAAAAGTCTCAAAGAAGGTATTTCAAAACCATTATCAAGTGGAAAAACGTGGCCTTTGGAAGATAAAGATGATGATGTAATGGTTATCGGTAAGTTAACTAAGCAGTAGATGTATATTATTACATTTTATTAATTGATAGCGAAAAGAAAAAAAAATGCAACAGTAGATTATGTTACACTAATTTGTGTGTTGTGTCTGTTTCTGTGTTTGTCCCACCTGCAATACAAGCTTAGTGTGGGCTATTGATTGGCATGGCCCGACTGCTATTCTGGAGGTCCCGGTCAGGTCAACATGGAAAATGATCTTTTTCAGATCGACCTGGATCTCTGATTTTCATTTATATATATATACATTATAGAATATAGTATCGTTGAGTTAGTATCCTATAACACAAATTTCGAACCTACTTTGGGGCTAACTCAATTGGAGTGACCTGTCCAGAAGACGAGCTGCCGGTCGCGACGGCGACGGCGGGCGCGGGCGCGGAGCCGCGCAGGCGGCCGGGCCCGCGCGCCAAGCTGCTGAGCTTCCACCACACGCGCCGCCCGCCCTACTGGGGCTCCTGGAGGCGGACCAGCGACACAGTCACGGCTAGGAGACCCTTTGCGCAGGATCAGGTGACCACTGTTATCTTGCCCCCTGTGTCCTAACTCCTGTACTCGTAATGGTCACCGACAATACTGTGGAAAAACATGTCCGGTATAATTTAATTCAGATAACGTTGAAGACCCGTCGACGCTCAAAGGTCATCAAGTAAATATGGAAGGTGAATGGCTAAACCCCGAAGTGCGGCAACACCTAGGTTTAGCCGGCTACACATAACAAATATTTATTTGCAAGTTATATAATTATGTATTAGTTACTGAAGCCAATCAGGTAAAAATTCCATTCACTCATGTTTATAGATTAGTGTTCATGTCATGTAGGTAATAGTTTTTTTTTTTTTTTCAACTATCCTAAAGTTTCACCATCTGTGACCGGCTACACCTCGGTATATTTACTTCACTTACGTTTTCACCAATAGATATTGTGATTACTGAGGAAGGTTTAAATATAATTTATTACGTTTTATCCGAGAGAAACTGGAACTGGATTCTAATATTTATGATTTACGACATTGATATATAATCTACTATTATTATAAATATTTTAATGGTAAATTGCAGAAACACCTAGACTATTCAGTGGACAGCGATGAGGAGTGGGAAGAGGAGCCGGATGGCGAAAGTATTAACGGCAGCGCGGCGAGCGACGACGACCTCGAGGCGGATGAGTACGAGGTCGATAATGATGTGTTCGTGCCGCACGGGTACCTTAGCGACGAGGTAAATCTATATATTACATACTAGCTTTTACTATAACATGTAGACTACTATGTGGACAGCGATGAGATGTAAGAAAAGACCTATGTGCGTAGTGCGAATTTGCTATTCACATGTCACCATCGAGTCAATTCGAAGTAAGACGCAGCGAATCAATCTCATTGCGTCGTTGTGACGCAACGACAACCACAACGCAATGTGATTTTTTCTCTACGTCTCACTTCGAATCGACTCGATAGTGAGAACTGAAATGCCAACCCGCACTAAGCCTTCAGATGGTGAAAATATTAACGGGTATGAGGTCCGTAATGACCAGTTCGTGTCGCACGAATACCTTAGCTATGAAGTAATTCTCGTTATAGCCGTTTTTTTACTAGCTTCTATTTAGTTTCACCTGTCCCGATGTTTATTTGTGTGTAATCAAATTTTTCAACTTAAATTTCATGTAGTTCCGTTCATCAAAGTTGAAATTATCCATGTCGCTTCAGTTTCCATGACATGTTATGATAACGTTATGTGCACGCAGTATCGGCTCCCGACGAGGGAACTCATCAACGGTTTCTTGCACGAACTTCTTTGTCACGCGTTGCATGCAAAATGATCTCTGACGACAATAAAAGTTTGTGGCAAAAATGACGTTTTTGTAAAAATAACTTGTTTATAAAACCTTTTTGTGTGTGCTGGGCAAAGGCCTCTTCTTTCCTCCACAATTCTCCGTTTGCAGCCGAAACCTCCCTAGATCGCCATCATTTTGAATGAGAATAACATGCACGATCTCCTTGACCTTCTTAATGCCGATATTATTCACAGAAATATAAATATACTTAATTTTATTTTTAAATTCTTTTAAATAATTCAAATTGACAAATTGTGACAATTTTATTTCAGGAAGCAACAATGGATGAGGAGGATAACGTTCTCGCACTTTCCCCTGAAGCCCAAAAAGCGAGGTTGAAACACCTCGAAGACGAATTCGAGTCTGAAATGAAGAAACCAACAGAAAAGTTAAAACCACGAGTCTATGGTTTAATCTGGGAGACCAGTGACGGTGGTAAACCGGAAAATTGTGTTGATGCTCTATGGAATTACTTCAGAAAGTTTTCTATGATTGTGGGTGAACCAGTACTTGAGCCTATCACAGAACCGGAGGAAGCTGAAAAGAAGAAAGTTAAAAAGAAGAAATCTCTTCCCGAAGGGGACAGCCCTAAAGCTGAGAAAAAGCGGAAGTCTAAAGCGGATAATAAGGAAGTAAAACCTAAAGTGGAATCCAAGAAAACTACAAGTGATATTAAGAAGAATCAACCTGGGATCAATACATTTTTAACGAAAGTAAAATCGTCTTAATTAAGTTTATTTAACTAGAGAGCGAAATCGTAAATTATATACGCCAATATACACATGTTACAAACGCTAATTGATTATTTCACTTATTCATTACTGAGGGCGGTTGCATTTCACTTCTCACTATCGAGTAGATTGGAAGTGAGACGCAGCGAACCAATCACATTGCGGTGTGGTTGTCGTTGCGTTACAATAGCGCACTGTGATTGGTTAGCTACGTCTCACTGCGAATCGACTCGATGGTGAGATGTAAATAGCAAAGTCGAACTACGCACACTTACGGCAGTTGAATAAAAATACAAATATAATATTTTATTGGGTCTCGACATTTGTTTTATGAAATGTAGTCGCCGATATAGGTATTTATTGCGAAAACAGTTAACTGTGTGAGCTACCATAATTAAGAGAAAAAAATCATAGTAAGTTACAAAAATATTCCTACAACATAAAAACACACTTAATAAAATTTTACAATTTAACAATTTACAATTAATAAAATATATTATTAGCTTGATGGCCTGGCATTTATACCTGTCGAATTCTGAAAGTTAAAGTGCCGCCCGAAAAATAATGCCCGAATTTGGGTACAAGATTCGCTCTAAATTATTTTAATTTTGTACAAGAAATATGAAATAAACTTGACACAGACAAAAAATATGTCACATGCAAAGTTAATAGATCAAAAAAACTACATTAGTAATACTCTGACACGATATATTTTTAGTATTTAATAATAATGAATTATAAAATATTAATGTTGCTATGTCTGTTTTCTCCATTTCTGTAAGTAACTGTGGGCGTTTGTATAAAATATATGAAAAATTGTTTTGAACAAACCTTACGGAGAAAATTTCATTTTTGTATCTCTTATATTCGAATATTTGTAAGCTAAGAAGAGCACAAGGTTAAATTTTTTCCCTACTATATTCAGCTGTACATTTCTGTTTATTATTCCCCCATGGGAAAAAGAAGTGATAATATGTATGTATGTGATGTGATGTATAAATTAGTAGACACACTGTATATGAAAGCCTAGAATGAAGATGAAGTGTTTTTCTAAAGTGGAAAGTTGTAAAAGTTTTTTAACGAACTGTGTTTGTACAAGTATTAGGTATACATGTTAATTCCATCTATTAAAAACTAGCTGCGCCCCGGGGCTTCGCTTCCGTGGGAATGTCGGGGTAAAAGTACCCTATGTGTTATTCCAGCGTGTCTATAATAGTGTGTATTTAGTGTGTATCTGAAAATGCGAAGTTGAAACTTGTTACTTGTCTTAACCTTAGAAGTTTTAAAATTGTGCCTTTGTTAATTTCAAAGCTTCTTGTGTCCAAACTATGTAAATATCAATATCCTTTCGCTAAGTTATGATGTAAGTATCCAATATTAATTTTATTGTCCAATAAATAGTATTATACAAATCTTGGTGGTATTTTTATTTTTAATTGTTATATTACTGATAAAAAATTATACACAAATTTATATTTAAAAAATGGTAAGTCCTTTTGGCATAATAGGGACCAACACTGTTTGAATGAGTTTCTTTCGGCATTTCTTTTCAGCAGTGGTCTTACCGAAATGCTAGTAGTTTGTAGCTTTGGTAAACATCATTTAATTTAGAATATGACGTGAAAAAGTGCCTGCACTTTTTCACGTCATATTCTAGGCCTTCACAGGTGAAGGCCTAATTTCTGAATTTTTGATTTTGAAAGTTTACAGACTTATTTAGAATTTTTAAAGTACAGATTAGTCGTCTAGGTACATGTAATTTTCTTGTCTTATATCACACGAAATTGTTGTGTTTAAATATTCATATTCATCGAAATCATCGCGTTATTCGAAGCATTTTGAGCAAGGCACATGACCACAGCCGTGGTTACTTACGAGTACATCAATGTTTCAAACTAGATGGAACAAACCTGCTAGGATAGATAGTTACGCTGAGGGTCAAACGCCGATTTATTCGGTTCGTCTTACAAAAATATCAAAAAATAATTATTACAATAACCTTATCATGAGAAATGAAAAAATAAAACGCTTGAAGCCCTTTTAAATTCAAAACTAAAATCTTTGTATCGTAATCAGTAAGGACTAAACCTTAGCTCATGCCTGTTTATGAGTCCCCACTGTTGGCCTGTAAACTGTTTACGAGAAAAACCTATTCGTACTTCAAGCTGAGAACTACGAGTATTTTATGTCAATGACGTGTTAAATCTCAATATTGACGGCTATTTATCAAACTGATGGCACACGTCAAACTTATACTTTATTTATCAAACTGAATATATATAATCTTTGATATTTCTTGATATTTTCAGCGATGTCCAAGGTTCCAAAATTTGATTTCAGAGATGTGTCTTTAGGTTTGAAAATACTACGAGATTTTTTATTAGGAAGGAAACATACCTTGCACTGTAGGTTTCAACCTATAATCGCTCCGAGGTCCATCCCAACTCCAGATATTCCTAGAGGGCCTGTGTATAAATATTCCAACCAATATTATTGCAACCGGAATGTGTATGATTCAGTGAAGCCGCCTGTGGTCGCACCCGTTGCTCAAGGGCCTCCATTAAACCAGGATCCGTTCAAGAAAACTCAACCTGGTGGTATTCCGCCTGAGTCGGTTTGTATAATTTGTTATATATTATTATTATTACATTATTAAATCGTTGAAGTTATCCCCGTGACTTTCAAAGCTTTGAATGTTAACATATCAAAATGGGTTATACTTAAATTTTTGTCAGGACTACCTCTCCGGAAACCGGAAAGGCATAATAAGTACTAGACCTACTGTATTATAAATGCGAAAGTTTGTGAGGATATATCGTTGTTACTTCACTCAAAATCGACTGAACGGATTGTTATAAAACCTGATGCACCGTTAGAACATAACCTGGAATACACATAGGGTACTTTTTATCCCGAAATTCCCACGTGAGCGAAGCCCCAGGGAGCTGCTAGTGCTACTATAATACTAATACATAATTCAGCGAGTATTTTGTTATGTATTTAGGCTATAGCTGTAGAATGAGAGGGATTCCGATGAAAATGAATGAACATTGCGTAGTTTGTATAAGTGCTTGTATTTACCGCAATTAAAAATCAGCAATGTATTCTCAAACGCCAAAGTTGGCAAACTTTTCCCAGATAGTGTGGAACCTGTATTACATTATGTTTTGTATAAGTGAAGATTGATTGGTAAGAAAAGTACTACTGTAAGTAGTAAAACTTTGTAAAGTTTTAAAAAATTAAGCCACTTTTATGAAAATTCTATCCAGGTGTGTTTTAACTTTGCGCCGACACCGGGCGACGCTTGGTGGTGGGACGGGCACTGCTACTATGAGTGCGTGCCCGAACCGCAGCCCTACTGCCCGGAGCGCCCGTCCCCGCCGAAGGACTGCGGCGGCGCGCCTCCTGACCCCTGTGCGCCCTGCCCACCTTGTCCACCTATTCCTCTCACCCCAGACAAGGTGCCTCATTCTAAATGATTGAAAATGCAACATTTTGTGTCGGCATTAAATGTAATGATTTGTTGAATGTTGGTTTATTTTACACTATCGCAAACTCTGAGAGATGCCGACGCGAATGCATGAAAATTGCGTAGTTTGTCCCTCATACAAACTACGCAATTTTCATGCATTCGCGTCGGCATCTCTCAGAGTTTGCGATAGTTTTATTTACCGCAACGAAAATCTAGCAAATATAGGGAATCAGTCAAAGATTGGCGAACTAGTCGGCTATGGCGTAGAGCTGGCATCAAATAAGTTTGTTTCAATATAAGTACTACCTTTACCTAATTATGGAAAAAGTTTTTAATATTGTATACTTGTATTGTATTGATATACATATATTGTACATATATAGTGTCAGTACCTAAGTTCCAGAAATTCACTTTTGCACCTTTCAGCACCTTTGGTGCTGTTGTCAAAAGTGCATTTGTGAAGTTTTACATTGACCTCGTAAACGTATACGTATGCGTGTAAACCTATATTAGTATTTGGCACGATGGCAAACTTTAATATAAAAGGTCTGGCTGGTCATGTACATACATATATTACTACAATAATACGCTTACCTACACAGTTCTACCTATCTATATAGATACCTAGCAGGGCCGCATTTGGGGGCCCTTTCGGCCCTGGGATCTCCTCAACACGGGCCGTTAGACGTTTGCCCCAATTTTCCAGACAATACTTTGTGGGTTGTCCATTTATGTATATCTATAACATTTTAACAAATTGCTTCCTAGTCTTAATTAAAATCTAAATTGTTGGCAATACATATTGATTTGATAAATTTTACGTAAATATTTTTTTTTCTTAAGAATATTATTTTGAGACTTGTGCTCTTCTGCCCTAAGGTTTCTATCGACACATTAACATCATGTCCTGAATAACTAGTACAAATACCTAGTCCCTAACTAATAGATGGAAAAGTTAATATTTTTGAAATCAATTAACATCCTATAGCAATTCGTGAAAATGTCACGAAACTTTCTAGAAGCATCTTAATTTTGTTAACGGAAATATATTATGTCGTGACTGCCATAAAATATGCTTAACCAAGAGTTGCTTAACAATTATGGGAATCATGGGAAAATCGGAATAATGAAGGTGATGCCAAAAGGTTCCCAATTCCTGTAAAGTTTTTACTTTTGTATCCCCCTAATTAAATTACCTACATAAAGTGGGTACTAAGCTCTTTGAAGTGAACATTGCCCAGCAGTTATTTCCACAGATTATTTAAGTAGTGGTTGCGCGAAATTTTGTGTTTTTGAACATCGGATATTTGGTAATTGATGTTAATAGGTATAGTCAAAGGGTGGAGTGAACTGCTAACATGACGCACAGTCAGTCACAAAGTGGTTGTTTCCATAAGGTGGTTTCAATGAACTATAGAAGTATGTGGTGAGAACAAGTAAGTAGGTAGTTACATATGTGGTTGATTGAATAATTCCTGTTGAAAAAAAAAATGGTGACTAATAGGAGTACATCCTATTGGTCACCAATTTTTCTATCAAGGTTCTGTTCCTGTCATACTATCACTCCATACCCGTCCGTGGATGTTTTACGTGGCGATGAATAGATAGGCAATAACAGTATTTGCAATTAAATAAATATAAAAGAGGGTTGACGTATGCAGGTGGCCGGCCGTAAAATTACAGGCGAATGTTTTAAAATTTAAAAGGGTTAGGTCTTCGTGGCGTCACACGATGGGAGAAAGTTTCAAATCAACAACAGTAAGGACAATCGATTTTTTGGCTTTGTATAAATGACGTCTGGCGCCATCCAGGTCGGCCTATAAAGGAAATTTATCAATACATACTTACACATATAAGTATAGGTATGTAGTAAACCTGGCAAAGGCTTTCAGGCTCGGGCAAGGGCGCGCCTAATGAGGCGTGTACGTTTATATTGGCTTCGATACAGGGATGGACCTTGTTTAACAGTAGATAAGGGTCCCCATTGTTATCGATTTTTTTTTGTTGTTTTCATTTATACTCGTACTTATAACCATTTTTTACCTTTAACAAAAAACGATCTTTGTGTGTTAATTTGTCTGGTATGTAGTATTTGTGTCATTTTGATGGCACATGTTCACATTGTAAGTACCTACTTACTTAGCAAATAAAAGATTTTCTTTTTTTATATAAGGTAACTTTTTTACAACTTTGACAACTGATCCAGTTAATAACCCATAGGTACTTAGTACTTACTTAGTCAAGTAAAAGAACATTACTTTTATGCAATTTTTGTATTAAATATCGACCTAGGGAGAAACTATATTTTCAAGGTAATTGTTAAATTTATTTAACAATGGCGACGTTTTTACCGGGACATATATCAGCCCTATCTGACCGATGTCATGAGATTGTTTAGTTATGCTGAGTGTACGTGTACTAATGTTATTAACTGAGGTTAAAGCTGTCAGAATATTGGGTACATATCTAGATTAATAATTAATTACCACCTTATACTCGTAGATGGGTTCACGCCTAGACCTACCTACTTCTTCTTTTCGAGTCGTTTTGGCTATTTATATTGTTTGAGATAGTAATCAGTATGTGGCTACTATACTATTATTAGTCTGTCGTTATAGCCTCTACCTACAGGTGGAGGTATGTGTTTATTTTTAAAAATTGTACAGTTATTTTTCCAGTTAGCTTACAAATCAGAATTTCACTAAGAAAGCGGACTTTTCCGGAATAAATTGGAAAAATACTGGACGACACTATATCTCAACACTCGTTCATAAGACCATCGTTCATGACGACCTCCGTGGCGCAGTGGTAAGGTTCTAGCCACTGAACCGAGAGGTCCCGGGTTCGATCCCCGGTCGGGTCATGATGGAAAATGATCTTTTTCTAATTGGCCCGGGTCTTGGATGTTTATCTATATATGTATTTGTTATAAAATATAGTATCGTTTAGTTAGTATCCCACAACACAAGTCTCGAACTTACTTTGGGGCTAGCTCAATCTGTGTGATTTGTCCTAATAATATATTAGGACAAATCACACATATTTATTATTATTTATTTATTTATTATAAATTAAGCCCATAATTACTATACGTTCGTCACACTAGAAAATGACTAATTTTACCATAACCTTAAGGTTGACCTGAATAGAATGATTAGGTGAAAAGTAGGTACTTAAGTAGATACTAGATACATTGACCTGTTTTTTTTATCCAATGTAACTAGGTAGCAGATGTTGAAGGAAACTCCGTTCTTCAAAAGGCACCGTCAAAATTACTTACTAATATTTATTTTTGTACCGGAAATGTAAAAAGAATTCCGATTTCTTTGGGGAAAATTCTACTTAGAAAAAAGTATTGTAGGTGTAGGTACTATCTATTATTGCGTAACGATGTAGATTTAGGTACTTACGTATTCACACCATTTTACTACTCGCTAAAAATAAACGGTAGTATGGCTACAGTGGGTATAAACACATTTGCATGAAAGGGTCAGCCGTGCTTCTCCGCAACACGTCGTTTGAATATATCAAACAATGATATTTACATGTTACAGCGTTGATAAATAACCAAAAACGAGTCCTTTGCTACAAATAGCTGTTTTTTTATTTGTCTGTATGTCTTATTTGTATCGCTCACGAGAATGAGATGCGAATGCCATTTTTCTCTTTGAAAACAATTGATTTTCATGATGCTGCTGCGTTACTCTTTAATCCAATTAAGTAGGCGAATGTTGTCAATAGTGCCCAATAGTGCCCCCCAAAAATTACACAGAAAATAGGAACTGTTAAACTTCATTGCTATAGCAATAAGTTCCACATGGTGTTATATTATAGCTATCGAATATAAACAGGGACAAGTTGTTCGCTTTAGGAAAAATATAAAACATCGTATGATGTAGTTTTCTCCATATATTTATTGCTAAGGAAAGCACACAGTAACTATATAGTCGGTAACTACCTCTAATAGAAATCAAATTACATACACGAGCATGACCCGAGTGCAGGCCGCATGTGCATCCCACCGATCGTTGAGAGACAGCGATTAGGTTTAATCTAAAGGGAGTACATCCACAGTAAAGAGAGGTACATCGGTGCCACCATCCGTCAGCGCATGATCGGAGCACGGGGCTCCGTCGCCGCCCGGCCGCCAGTTACTCCGTCGCCGCCGAACAAAACGCGCGCTTCCGCACTAAGTCACCCCCACAAAGAACCCAACACAATTATGACTGACATCGCCCCTCAAACCACAAGACCCCAACGAATCAAGTGAAAGAACACCACCCCTCGCTTTACTATGCAAAGAACATTCTAAATACCGCAATTTGTGAAGTTATATCGTGACTGTTTACACCTGTGCCCAAAATGATTCAAGACACTGATGCAACAGCTCTGGCTGAAAGGATAGCAGCATTCAAAAGCGATCCGCAGAAACTACGCGAAGCCACAGAGTTCGTAGACGAACTCATCCAACAGGCCAAAAAAGAGGCTGAGCTTAAACAAAAAGAGAAAGACAGAAGTAAATTCGTAAGTATTAATGTATATTTTTGCGAACGAACGAGGGATTGATAGGGCGGTAAGTGTTAACAGTGCCGTAGCCGCTAACGCTATCCGGCTTCTTCAATAGCAGCGCTGTTTTTATCATGAATATTGGAACACGCGATTCGTTTGCATGCTCATTTTTTCAGAATTGTTTTCAAATTATTTTTCACACTTGCATCAACATTTTCATTAGCTAGAGCAATCAGTGACCTCACATTATTTATTAATTGATGTAAGATTAGACGAGGTATAACATCAGATGTAAAAGTTTCGGCATTAAAAATCACTGTACGCAGTAAACAGAGGGTTTTCATTGAATGAACTTGTATCATTATTATCTCGACCAATAAAGCGATAAGGTGTATATTTAGGTAAAACTATATTGATGTTTACGGGATTATATTTACGACATATTCTATATACTTATGTATCTGATAACAGATATGTTTGATCGATTGTACGACAATTGGCAAGGTACCAGCAGTTTCTAAATTAACTCAAACAAGTACTTAAGTAGATATAGATGAAAGGTTAATTTGAACTGTTAATTAACTCTCGGTTCGATAGGCAGAGAGAGAAATGAAATTGATTTAGGATTTAGGGATTGTGGAATTGATTTCATAATCGCTATATTGCCAGAAAATTGCTCAACCTATAAAAGGCTTCGTGAAATAGAAATAAATAAATGGTCTGTGGCGTATACACATCTCCTCAATAGCGTGAGCTAATTTCAATCA
The DNA here is from genome assembly GCF_027563975.2 of Plodia interpunctella. Classification (NCBI taxonomy): domain Eukaryota; kingdom Metazoa; phylum Arthropoda; class Insecta; order Lepidoptera; family Pyralidae; genus Plodia; species Plodia interpunctella. The sequence goes on along the minus strand of NC_071308.1, from coordinate 6,151,210 downwards.
CCTTTTGTTTCTGCACAATTTTCTTTACAAACTGTTATTATCTAGTATACTTACCTACTGCATTATCTAACCAACAGTAAGTTATGCAAATAGCTAGTTCTACTACTATCATTATTTTCTTTTTAATGTAATGTCGTATCTATTTTTAACTTTGTTTAACATAAAACGTGCTTTACTTTACTACGTAATTAAAATTGTTGAGAACTCAATTATATGCAAATACAATTCAAATAATTCTAGCTACACTAGAAGTATTTAGGCTTATATATACCTACTTGGTTTTGCTCTCACAGAACTAGAATTTGCGATTCGAATTGCAAAAAAATATTTTAGCAATCTATTCAGTGCACTAAAAATTTATCTTATGGATCACCTTAACACTAACTTTAACATTAGTCAAAAAGTTAAAATTGATGTTTTATTTATTTACAAAATAGTGGAACTATCAGGCAGGACCAAATTTCCAACTCCCAGTGGTCCACGAAAATCTTTGCGAGCGATGGATACAAACACAGAGTAATGTGATTGATCGCAAAGTATAACTATTTGTGCCCACAATCGGAATCGAACCCGGGGCCATTAAATAACGGAAGGGCGAGGTGACCACTATGCTATAGAGGAAGGTCGTCAGTACATACATTTTCACTATACTTAAATACATTTAGCCTGCTGAGCATATCCTTATATTGTACATGAAAAGTATTACAAAAATAAGTTAGTAGGTTCTTATATAAGCCGTCGCATCATTAATAGAATAAGTATGCTTCACATAAATTGAATTACAAAATTCATCATCATTTCTGTGGTTATAAATTGCGCTTCTGCAAATAAACGTATAGATATTTTCATTAACTTACATATATAGTGTTGTTATATTAACCCGGTTTTCCTCCTTGTTTCAGGATGTCCAGGACCCTGCTGCGGGTAAGTTGAGGATATTATGAAATATTATTTATATATAAATTCCTAGGTAGAAATGTTATGAAAAAAATCTTTGGGCAAACGTAGGTAAAAGTATATGAGTTTTAATGTTTCAATACTTTCATACCTTTTCAAGCATAGATCAGTAAACGCATAGGTAATATATTCTGGAATAAATCACATCCGTTAGGGTATTTAGTGAAGGTAAGTTAAATAAAAAATACAACGAGCAGGAAGCTTTTTCTCCTTTATGTAATACTTAGTTTAGTAAAATTGCTTATTAAAATTCAACGTGATACCACTGGTCACGGTCCCATACTAAGGTTCCGTAGTCTATTATGGAAAGTGCCTCCAAGAAAAAATATATTAGGTACTTTTGCAAAGTGTCTTGAACAAGAAAAGCCACTTTCTGGAAGTTTTCCGATTATAAAGTTAGAGAATATTGGAACTTTAAGAGACGAAGTATAGATAGAGCAGGATGGGAGTAATTTTGCGTTTATAAGACTATATTGCGTTTATAAAACTAATCTTAGTTTGATAATAGGTAAAATAACATTCGGAGTTTCTCTCTCTCTCTCTTATATGATCGTATCCCGATTCCGATGAATACATACTAAATGAATACATAAACCAGAAATTTAGCCCACTACATCCCTATACACATAGCCCTTCTCGGCAATAGACTAGCAGCTGTGGAGGACTGTCCGTTGATGTTCCCCGATGGTACATCAAGGGATAGATCTCTACAGATGCAGTTATCTCATTTTAGAATAAAAAGGTACATAAAGGCCTCTTCAATATTGGCTTTGGACCCGCGGCTAGAAATGCGTATAGTAATGCGTACCAACATAATAATGCCGTGTAACGTTAAGGAGAAAAAATCTTTATTTTCTCCACAAAAATACACACTTCATTAGGTACATTACATGCTATACTTAATCATAATTAACTTGTAGCATTAGCATATTCTCCTTAACGACATCAAGCTAACAGTTTTTTGCTCACCCTTTCTGCCGGCGGTTACTACATAACATATCTACTTATGTCTGGTAACAACTTAATCACACAATGGTGAAGAGTTCGATATGTTGCAACATATTGTTGTAGAGTACCTAACCAAGCACCATACTAATTGACATAAAATTTTGAAGCACGATAAACATTTACTTCTGTAGCAGAGACTGTATAAATTCATTGCAAATTCGCTGCTATTAAGCGACGCTTAGAGACCCATGCAGACTTATATAACTTGACATGAAGTTGACTATACATAAGCAGTAGGAAAGGCTAAATATGCTAATGACGTTGAACAACATATTCAAAAATCCACTACGATAATTGTACTATTACTTGTCTTGGGAAGTCAGTAAAGTAAAGAATGAATCACTCTACTCATTTGGAAATTAAAGAAAATACCAGCTTTGGATAATGCACCTACTATGCTAGCACATAGACATAAAAGAGATAAATTTTCACTTTAACTTTATGAGCTGGCTAAGTGCTGTACCTATGAGAGTAGGTACTTTTACGGCCGCTTACCTCAAACCTTCCTCAAACGAATATTCATTTCTTATTGTCGAGAGTAAAACCACGCAATGTCGCGACGGAAACTCCTCATATCCGATGCGACAATTGTTTCCGCTAGACATTTAATAATGGAGAATTGTTTCTTACTACATAAAACCGCAAGATGCACGTTTAAGAGATTTGGCTTATGCATACTCTGTAACTTTAATGTGCCTGTATCTAGAGTAATGGTGGCCATTCTCGCGCTTTAGAGTCTCGACACCGAGGTCCACGTTATTATGAAAATAATTATAAATATTGTCAGGTTTAGGCGCAGTAGGTAATTCAAAATATAAAATGCTATTTAAACGATCTAGATAAACAGAATATTGCTGATTAATCTACTTCACTAGCGAATCTACTTTGTGGGTTTTTGAAAGAAGATGATGAGCCATCGCAGATTATACTCAAAGTGGGTTATACTCGTATGGTGCCATTTGGAACATATTTAGGTGCCCTGCTCTTTACCTACTTCGGTTCGGTAAATTAAATAAGTAGGTTTTTTTAAACAAATTGTTTTTTGTTTGAGTAAACTCATCTTGAAAGCATCGAGAGATCCTTGAAAAAGTTATAACAACATCTTACGAAGTTACCCTGTCCGTTATAATGATTTGAATGGAAATGTATTTTGTTATTCACGTGGCCATTTCATGCTCGCATTATTTCCATATTAAATAATGATATCTGTAAACTGTAGATGACATGTGACATTCACACGACATATGTGAACTAAATTCAACTGGGCTTGGAGTCACTTCAGGAAGGTACAATTGATAAATACAAACAAACCATCCAGATAGGTATAATGTAATAACTTATTATAATGTATATGTATGTAGCAAGAGGGATGCAGGTAGCAGCAGTCAGTTTTTTACCTCCGCCCCAAGAAATCTAAAGACAATGAGTAGCATAGCCAGCTGAGATAGAGCCTTTGCATACAAGTTTCAATCTTATGAAGTTAAAAGCAGGCCCACTCCAAAGCACCAAATATATCAGGGCCATAACGTATCTTATTGAATACATATTATTTGTATGAAAGCATTACTACTAGAAACTAAAACCTCCGAGACTGTGATCTTCACACCAATGACACAAATAAACATTGCTGTAACTAGCGTTTCGTGCATCTACAACTTCGCTATTAGGTTTTTTGTTGTATATCATTATTGGCAAAGAATGCCATATTAGCCGGTACGCACCGGCTTCACTTTAAAAGCTCGAGAAATTGGGTTCTCACCGTATATTTGAAAAAGAAAATCTCTTTAATCTCTTACTAACATTCAATTGCTTACAGTGAGATAATGCTTGTATTTTCTATTAGAAACAACATGCTTATCGATCAAACTTAAGGCAATTTAGTAGGTATCGGCTTGTATATGTACCCTACGCCACTAAAGTTAGTAAATAGATTTAGTTGGAGATATTTTTTGTGGTCTTTGCCTGACGATTTCTACGTCCTGTTCCTGGGCAACATTGGCACACCCTTGTGTGAATAAGAATTTACGGCACTGGCAACAAAAGTTGCTGCTAACTATTTTGTTGTGTATATCTATACTATTATTATTATTAGAGGTAAGCGTTTGTGACTTTGTGAGTTTGTATGTTTGAGGTGGGTAATCTCCGGAACTACCGAACCGATTACAAGAATTCGTTCACCATTAGAAAGGTACGTTATCCATGATTGCTATAGGCTATACTTTATCTCAAAATTCGAAAATTCAATGAGAACGAAGCCCCGGGCAACATCTAGTGACATATATATTGAGGAGGATCAATTAAGGGTAATGTTTAGGTGCCAAGAAACTGAATGACATATGAATATATTAAGTAAGTATAATATTTTTATAAAAATGTGGGCGACAGTACAAAACAAAATAAAAGCTAGGAAAGCACGCGTCGTCGATCCTTACTCCTCGTAGTCCTTTCAACGTCTATTTTAATTTTCATTTGACTTTCCACCCATGAATGTCAAGGGTGACGTCGCTCCCAAATCAATGCAGAGTTCAAAGAAACACTTTTTCGTTTTTAACTTTCCAGACTCGTTTGTTGTTGTTTTGAATTTTAATGATGTTCTTGATAAAGAAGAAAATGGAAAAACAATATTTTGTTCTTCCAAGGATATTTTTCTACATATCTACTAAGTAACTTGACTGACATGCCTCTGTTTAATTAAGTGCTTTCAAAATTAATAATATTTCCATATTACAAACGAATTATACAAACATTATAAGTTAACAACTAATAACTACATGGGTTCAATGATAAATATCTTTGCAAGATTATTGATTTTTGTTCGAGGTTTCATATGCTTATCACGAGTAGAGTCCAAACTAACCGATGAAAATAGTATAAGTAAGTAATGTATTTCTTACCAAAACGTGTCTTCATCAATTTAAAAAAATAGCCTACAACTAAATCAAAACTAACATACATACGTGTAGGTAGCCGTAGTATAAATACCTACTTACGTGTTTTCACGAAATTAAAAAGTTAACGTTATTTTTTTATTAATTATGTTATAAATAATGATAAATGACAATACCACTGTGATAAAGTTGGCTTTTATTACTTCAGTAACAGTATTGATGGCCCAATCGTAATTGTTAGTGTCCATTAAGTCATTAGATGGGTTACGAGGTGAATATAAATAACTGTTTATGATATTCTGGCATACATATCTAATTATTTTTTGTTTAATGAACAATGTACAGTCTACAGTTTTTATTTTACGTTACGACAGTTTAATCTTTTCAGACATTTGGTTGACTGAAGGAAATTCCTTTAAGAGATAAGCCCTTTGCATGGAAATAATAGGTACTCGGTAGTACCTACTAATTCCATGGTCCTTTGTAAAGACTTGACGGATTTGCTGTCTATGTTTTTTTTTTAATTTCATGGCTTCATCGTTCGCCAAAACGATGATTTTGCCAACGTCAAGGTTGAGATGGACACGGAATATAATATGTTATAATGATATATGAAACAAGGATCAGTGTGTAACCTAAAATATAAAAGTATATAAATATATTATACATACATACATACGGATAAAGTAAATAAAAATTATAAGTAGATATTATTTGGTATAAATTTTGACTATTGTCGGTTATATATTTATTTTATAGTTTTGATAATTGTCGGTTTTTGTCACCGAGCCAAATATCCTTGTCAGTCTGTAGATCGATACTTTTATTTTATTTACATATTTTGCTTTTAACCCCTGACGGTAGAGGGGCGTTATAGATTCGTATATGTATGTCCGTTTGTGGCATCGTACGTTATGGATGAACTGATTTTGATCTACTTACTTAATTCATAGTCATATTTTAGACTGTAACTAAATACTTAGTAGCACATCAAACAGCACACAACCTTTTAGTCCCTACCTAAAATCGTTATAAATCCGTTGGTATAATACTGTGTGGAGGTCCAAGAAGAAGTTCAATATAAGTAATACTCAAATACTCTTCCAAAAGAGAGGACGGACTACTTCGTGCTTAGAGAAAATGCAATATTTTAGATTAGAGAAAATGCAGACACACAAACAAATAAACATAATGTCATAGGTCAATAAAAATGTTATCGATTGTTTTACCTAATTAGAGCCGACGAAACGATATAGATTTTTGTAAATTACTTTTAGTACCTATATTATATACTACCTGAGTCACAATATTTGTATAACACTGTATAATACCTACTATATTGTGACTCACATACTATAGACGCGAAGAAAAATAAAGAAACCTTCCTACACAGAACAAAGTTCTCTGTGAAAATGAAAACAGTTATTGTTAAAGCCATGAAAATTAATGTACCGACAGATACGAACTCGATAAAAATGACTACTAATAGCCCACGGCATAATGATGTAGCTACAATGGCTGATGTGCCTATTGTGTGGATGAACACGTATTTTTCAAATACATTGCTCTGAATATTACAACTTACAAGTATAAATAGTATTAGTACTGAAAATGTTACCAGAAAAAATATATACTAGTAGTACCGACATTATTTATAACTAGCTGCGCTCCGGGGTTTCGCTCTCGTGGGAATTTCGGGATAAAAAGTACCCCTATATGTGTATATTCCAGGTTATATTCTACACGTGTATAAAATTTCATAACAATCGGTCCAATAGGTTTTTAATGAAAGAGTAACAAACAAACACATAGGTACATCCTCACAAACTTTCGTAATTTCTAATACCTATTAGGTTCCTATTTGAACCTGGTACCAATCGGTTACAGTTAAGCATTTGATAATAAGCACTTAGAAGTATGATATCTTTATGTGTTGTAGGTAGTTCATGTGTTGTGTTTTTTGTAACACATGATGTTAACGTGCGACAATGTAGTGGGTCGTTATTGTTACAGAAAAATGTCTTTTCTTCGCGGAAATAGAACAATGCTATTTAAAATAACAAAGGTACAAATTACCTATTATTTTGCAAATGTTAGCATATTTCATGATTTGTTTCCATTAGATTCTGAAAAAGAGTTGAAATGAAAGACGATCTTGACAGTTATTTTGTTTTTCCCCGTCCCAATAGCCCCCTCAGTTGTGTGTAGAAAAGAATAGTAGTACCAACCACGGGACAACCAGTTGAAAGCTTGAAACACGACAGATGTACTTCTTTCTTGTCAAGACAGAATAATAAACGTGTTATAACGTATAATATTTTTGTATGGATTGTTGGAAAGGTGGAGAACTGGATAGGATGCGGGCAGACATGTCAGGCCCTAAAAGTATTATTTATGCACACTTCTTTAAAAAAATCCTACTTAATGTTGTCCGCGGCAAAAATGGCCTATGTCACTCTTAAGCTTATCAACTAAAATCACCTCAATCCAATACTCCGACTTGATCAGAAAGATGGACAAACAAATACATTTTCTACATTCTTTGTATAGATAACGTACCGCAAAACAATAATAGTATTCGAGTGGAAAATTTGGCGAATAAGTTTTCCCATCTTCTATCAAATATTTATCCCTTTCGTTCTTACACGCTTGTGTAAGAACCCGGAATGGATATAAATCCATGTTATATTCAATTGTATTCAGCAGAAAGGCCTCTGTTGGGCTGTGAAATTCCCTTTTTGTATATTCTATGATGAAAATTTGTCTCAGTGTAGCCTTTTTGTCCAACGACCTTAGTTTATCTTGGCGATATTTGCATATGGATACTTGGTGATAACTATCTTTTGTTTACGTTCTAGATAACAGTTGCAAACATTTTAACAGTATGCTTCGAGATATTTACGATATTGTCTCGTCAGATCTGTAAAGTTCCCATGAACAAATATTATTCGTAGCAACTCGCCGGGGAGAAATGCTTATTTGGCACAAACACAGTAATAAAATTCAATTTCGTGTTATGCTAATAAGTAGGTAGCTATTTTTTGAAAAATATCGAAGAGGAACAAAAAAAAATTTTTTTTAAAGCTATCTGCAAAAAAGAAGAATTTGCATTGAAAAAAACATTGCTGGCCTGTATTAGATATAGGTAGGTATAGTTTTAATAATTTATTTTTAACTTATTTTGCTGTAATATGTTTTTTTTTCTGAATTAATTTTTTTAATTTTTTTTTTTTTATATTAGGACAAATTACACAGGTTGAGCTAGCCCCAAAGTAAGTTCGAGACTTGTGTTATGGGATACTTACTCAACGATACTATATTTTATAACAAATACATAAATAGATAAACATCCAAGACCCGGCTCAATCAGAAAAAGATCATTTTCCATCATGACCCGACCAGGGATCGAACCCGGGACCTCTCGGTTCAGTGGCAAGAACTTTACCACTACGCCACCGAGGTCGTCAAATTATTAATTTTTTATTATAGTGTCCAAGGGGCCTCTGAGCGTTGGGCATCAACGCTCAGAGACCCGAACAGTATATGGCCCAGTCAGATTTTCCGATAGCTACGCCACTACATAAAAACTAAATAATAATCATGGCAATACAAATTAAAAATCGTTGGGGCGCCGAGCACATTAAATTACGATGTCGCCAGCGCAATGAAGAGAAATTTCACATTATTCCATGTAATATATTATTTATTTTATCACAAATGGCATTTGCAAGGCAAATAAGAACGTTGCTTGGGTGTGCCGAGATCAATAAACGAGGCCCTAGTTTACGACGAAGCACGCGATGGAAAATAAGTATATTATCACGATACCTATACAAAAACCATCGGTATGTAATGCAATAACATCAAAAAAAAATGTTTGTGTAGGTCAATAACGTGTCAGAATTTCTATAAATAAAATTTTAAATTTAAAAAAAAAATATAGCACTTATTTCTTTTATCAATATCAACGTATTGTGCACAGTCAACAGTATATCAAATTACCTTGCATGGAACGATGTAGTGCTGTAAAATCGCAGTATGGATTTTTAGAAACAGGAAAATGTTCGGAGCATCCCTTCAATTCCCAGACAACCCCTTCCCTTATGATCTAAATCAAACCCTCGCCTCAGGGTAGCGTGTCGGAGGGACATAACATAAAGCTATCGCCTTAGTACAAATGCTGGTAATATACTCTTTATGCCACATAATTTGATTGTGTTGTCCCTTTTATAGCGGCGGCTAGATTTGGTGACTTAAAATAGTGTGCAACTGAGGTGTGGTTGTATAATCATCAAAGTAAGTTTGTTTCTTTGTTACATATTCACGCTTTCTCTACTTAATCAATCGTCTTGAAATTTCTCATACATGTAATAAGGATATTTGCCAAGTCAAATCTGATACTTTTTTCCACGTGTCAAACCAAAACAAAAAAGAACGAGACTTGTATGTGATTATGTTATGTATTACAGGATTATGTATTACAGGTGACGTCACAAGTGTTGGAGTCAAAAACAGTTTTATTTATACAATGAGAACTAAAAAATATTAAATGTTGCTGTTGATTATCGCGTTTCGTATTCGCATTTATACATTTTATTTTATACCAGAGAAGGATATAGGCTACAGACTTTTTATTCCGGGAAATTTCCAGTTCCCATTGGAAAATCATGCAGGCGAAACTGTGGGTACAAGTTAGTTAACAACAAATAAAATCATTAAAAGCAAAAGCAAACAATCTCTTTTCCTGTAGTCGGATAAAAGTTGACGACGATAAGTATGGTTTCAAAATAAGGGACATCAAAGCAGTCGGCTTACAAACAAAAAAAATAAAACATATAAACAGGGCAGAATCGACAGCCCTTACAGGCAAGTATCTCTTAACTTCTGAGCACTCGTGAGTACCTTATTATTTCTTCTGAACTTGTTTGAGGGAATGTACCGCCTCAAGAATATTACATTCTTACATATTATAACAAATTAACAAATTAGACAAATTAAAAAGAACCCCTACTTTCAATATTCATTTCGCTACAACTTTTGAACGGCTGAACTGATTTTTCATGAAACATGGCTAAGAACACTCGAGATAAAATTATCTATGACACAAAAAAAACTAAACGGAAATCGGTTCATCCGTTTGGGAGCTAAGATGCCACAGACAGTTAAACTTACAACACCCCTCTTTGTGCGTCGGGGGTTAAAAAGAAGTTCCACTGTCACGTTTACTCAGTTTCATTATGACAATTTGTCCATCTAGGCTCCCTACGATCGACCCTTCAACTGATTAGAATCTGCACGAACGAGACTATATTTATGTCATACGTTCAAAGAAAAAAAGATCTACTTGACGACACTAAAAACTTGTGTTAGATAAATAAATCTTATTCAAATGCATACGACGAGGAATAAATTTCATGACTCATGAGTCATGCCGCTGAATCACGGCTGAATTAGCGCGGCTTATCTTATGATAATATCAGTTGGTCCTAAAGTTTCCACCCTTTATGACCTGAAAGCCTAGCTTAACCTAAAGTCAATCTGATACCAGTGTTAGCATTAGCACACTCGAAAGGAAAGAAACCAAAGAGATTTTTTCAAATTCAGCACACCGCGTAATGAGACTGCGGCGCCTTAAAATAGGGCCATTCCCCAACTCTCATATCCTCCCATAGATCTAAAGGATAGAGATTATAAGTCTATGCCAATACTGTGATGCCGTTCAAAATCAAAGCATGTATTCAAAAATTAAAATCAGACTACACAGGCACTTTTTCACGTTATATTTTAAACTAATTATCAAAACTACAACTTGCTAGCATTTTGGAAAGCCCACTGGTGAAAAGATATAATGCCGAAAAAAATCAATATTTACAATGTTGACACCTACCTATTATGCTAGGCTTACCATGATCATTTTTTTTGTTCTTCTGGGCAGCGACATTATACTATCAGATAACCCGTTTGCCTCCCTATTCCAAAGAAAAAAATATTAACATAAACCCTACTATTTGTTCCAGGTAACCTGAAGAGGCGTCTCGGCCGGGCGCGAGGTTTTGTGCTCCGCATGTTCGACGCCCTATGTAATTGTACGCAGACCGCCGCTGCAGCAGCAAGGACCACTGCTCGCAACAACCCGTTCACTAAGCGCTAACCCGATCACATCTCACCAAACAAGAACAATCGAGAATGCGGCAACTTTAGTAGCGAATCATATTCTAAATTTAAATATTTTATTTGTTTTTTTAATTTGAATTCCGGCCACTTTTCCAGCGAATGAATTTCCATTGAACATACTGGCTGGTGATAAACTAATTTACTATTACATGTATGATGAGTATGGATCTTATTGTATTACATCCATCATACGCAGAAAGGTATAAAAAAATATATACTGATAATACTATTATAGGTACCATCCATATTAATCAGTAAAATATTTTCAGATAATCATTTTAAATGTAATTCAAAGAATTTAAAATAATAAATTAAAAAATTGGCTAATAGAAAAACAATAAAGTGTCAGTATTCTCATCAAATAAGTAACTCTTGGATCAAATATACTACTTAAGAATTAGTATTTTATAGATACTTAAATAAATACTTAGATATATATAAAATACTTGATACTTTTGTAATAAAACGATTGATATAATCGCATATCGATAAGAAAAGTTGAATAATATATTATCTAAAGATGATTGAAATACGAATATAAAAAAAGTTAAGTAATGCAACATACGCGCATATCTTCCTTGTGCATGTTAAAAAAAACTATTAGTGATTTCTTAAATTTTGTGGTACTAATAAATTGTTTTTTTAGACGTGTACAAGTGTCCCCTTGCTTTGTAGCTGCTCGCAGCAGTGTCGCAGCAATAGGTAGACGTGTAACCTAACTTCCCAAAAATTGGTGTAAATTCCTTGGGTGGCTCTGAATCTCTGATCTGATTGCGCTTAAAGGGTTATATATTTAATACCAAATACATATTTAAAGTAAGTACAACTCATATATATAGATGCCATTAGCAACCTTGGTATTTGTTGTGTCTGTTATGCTATCATGAGAAAAATTTAATTATCTACCTAATTTATATCCTTTGTGCTTATAGTACACCTATGACGGTGTCGTTTTTGTTTGCTATAATATAATTGTGTAAGTTTCGCGGATTTATCTTGCAAACTCTTTTCTGGTAGCGCCATCTTGTTTGGTATCACTGAAAATCAGGGCTCTTCGTCACGGCACAAGCTGAGTGGTACCTTTTGTAGCATATTTAATGTACCTACCTTTGTAATATTAACATTTTGATAATATTAACATTTCCTGTGATGTATATTAGTACCTATGTTATGAATACATTTATTTCTATTTCTAAATAAAAAAAAGCGGGACCGTAAATTCTGGATTTATAAATCTGGACGCTCTGGCCCCAACCCTGTGAAGCGTTCTTTAGCTGTGCCTCTATGAATTACACTTCTCAATGGTCAGAGTAGGTATAATAAGTTAGGGCCACCCACAACCCTTGTGGTCTTCCTGTAGTCTCTTTAAAATTAATAATACAACATGATGTATTTTGATCGGTGTGAAGACGCTTATAGTTCGTAAGACATGTATTTAGCAATATTAAGGAACTTTACTGTATCAAACCCTACGTGTGTATACTGTCCAATCTACCTAAGCCTTTTTGAATGTTTATAATTAGTTGTATACAAATATATTGGATTTTTAAGTTCTTTCTGAACAGAATTGTTTCACAGTTATCGTACAAGAGTTAAAAAGACCTTTCGAAAGATTAAGGATAATATATAAGTACTTATGTAATATTTAAACTTAAAAGGTAGTAGTATTTTTCGATGGGTAATGGGTCAAAAAATTCAGTGTAGCGCGTGCGTAGCACAAATTAAAAATAATAAATTGTTAAGTCGTTTTTCAACAGAGTATGTTTTGGCCAGAAAACGGTTTTTATAAGTTAGGTTTTATCCTATAATGAAACGAATAATTAAACCAAAACCTACCTAGTTACAATTTATTTAATTTAGCTAGTTATTGATAAAATATTTTCGATACAGGAGTTAACTGTGTGTTGTGCTGAATATTGTGCCGCCTACATACTATCGACGAACTTACTTAGACAGATACTTACTTGTCAGATTGCAGACGACATGCAAGTTCTTTCGTTTACCGAAATGAAAAACCAGCAATGTATGCCGAATTCGCCAAGTTCGGCGAACAGTGTGGAGCCGACATTAAAAAGCAATGGATCAGTTAACGCTCAATATTTTGTATTTTTCGTATTATTTTATTAACTTAAGTATATCTAAATTTTCTAAAGGTTACTGTAATAATCATATATTAAGGATTTGTAAGTTTATTGAATGTAGAAAAAAAATAATGTGTAAGTAGATTATGTCTTTAAGAGCCATTATGCCCTATTGCGATGACGCAGCACGTTGTAGCTCCGTTGTTTTCTATAGGTTTTGACACGACGTACGTTAACGTACATCGAAATTTCATAAAATTTCTACGCCATTCGTGTTGTTTCTGCGTTGATCCGTCGACGGACATGACGGAGCGTAACGGAGAAATGGGGCAATGGCTCTAAAGAGATAAAACATTATCTAAATTTTACATAAAATAAGAGCTTGTATCTCTCTCACGTGGATTGATAATAAAAAAATTGTCTTATTTTTTGTGAAGTATTTGACTAACAAAACCTATAAAATTCTTCTACATACCTATTTAATGTGGATTTGTCTGTGTTAATAAATGTTAAATGTGATATCCTGCCTGTAATCTTCACTTCCGGTGTAAACTTAACCGGTATTCTCAGATTAAATCATTTTGTAAATTAATTGTTTTTTTAATTTGGTTCCAGTCCCGGGCTTCGCAGTTACTGGGCTATTATGTAATCTGTGGCAAAGAGAAGAAATTAAATATGGGAGCGCTGTCTCCTGTTGGCTGGCAACACTGTGTGTATATCAACCAATTTTGATTTATTTGTATTGCAATGGCAAAAAATATCGTCTTTTCACTGTCTCGACAGACTGTAACTAAGTACTTATTAAAATTTATCTTGCAGGCTACACAAATTTGAAATTCAATGAAAGCACGTCAAACCATGCTTGAATAAATGCATATCAAAGACAAAAGGCATTTGAATTTAAATGCTGTTATAAGAAACCTATTTATCTACTCAGATAAGAATAATGTCTCCGGTCTCGATCAAGTCGCTGAATCCAAGTGGAAGCAATGCTGTAACTAGCGTTTCTTGCGCCCGGTGCGAGCTTCTACAACTGCGCCCTTAGCATATTTGGTAAAGAAAATTTCATTAATCTGTTACTAACATTTAATAGTGTCACAGTGTAAGTAATCATAGTGGGATAATGACAGTATTTTTTATTGGTAACAATACCTATGTTTATCGATCACGTTTGAGGGAATTCGGTAGGTTGTATGTAGGTATGCTAGTGATAAGTTTGTAAACAGATATAGCTGTGAGTATTTTAGTGATAAATACCTGAATTCTAATGGTTCATTGCGATCTCAGAATTGATTTCAAATAGTTTAAAAGGAAATAATATCTTATTGATCAAAAGATACCTATATTTTGCGAAACAGATAACGACTAGGGGACATTTTGCGAAAAAAACGTTTTCCGCCTGAGAATCCAATCAAGTAAACATGAAAAGTCGAGCTCAATCAAAACAGGAAAATGGTATTTATCATTAGATTCATCAGCGGTACAGGTAAAACGAAATAGAAACGTGCGAGCAAGGTCTGTCCTAGCAATAAGTAGGGTAGGGTCACGTCCTCAAGATACAAGGAAATAGGTCAACGATCGAGCCTTTTTTGCAATTAATATTTCGTTTAAATACCTACAAAACCTTTTCTTGTCTCAATAAAAAGTTTAGAGCAATGATGTGCGGCCACGCTGTCATTGACGACCTCGATGGCGCAGTGGTAAAGTGCTTGCCTCTGAACCGAGAGGTACCAGGTTCGATCCCCGGTCGGGTCATAATGTAAATGATATTTTTCTGATGGGCCGGGTCTTGAATGTTTATCTATAAATGCACTTGTTATAAAATATAGTGTCGTTGAGTTAGTATCCTATAACACGTCTCGAACTTACTTTGGGGCTAGCTCAATCTGTGTGATTTGTCCTAATATACTTATTTATTTATTTATTCATTTATTACAATTTTTAAAAATTAAATATATAACATAATTAAACTGTAACTGTTAACGTCAATTTTATTTGAAATGATTTCTTCTTCAAGAAAATTTACGGATTGTAATGACATCGCAGCTGCACCGGTCGAAACGCCCTAAATAACACACAAGCAACCTAAAGAGAACAGAAAAATCATGAAAACAAACCTCATGAGTATTAGAAGAACACTTCATTGACAGGAAGTGAAGTGAATAAGTTAATATTATTGTATGAATAGTTATTATTATTGTATAATATAACTTATAACAATTTAGCTATCAGCATGTTCCAATCAATGACTAAATAGGATCATTGAGAGGCTAAATATAAATAAGTGCTGGACAAACCATTTACACTAGCGTCTATGAGCCATGTCCCATTGTTTAGTCGTGCCCCGTTGCGATCACGCAGCATCTCGTGATTCTGTTGTTTTCTATAAAGGTTTTGACACTGACGTATGTTGACGTACGTGGGCGTCGACAGATGTCAACGTGACGGACGACGACGGAGCGCAATGGAGCAAGGCTCTTTCTTTTGCATTCCTTGTCGGTTACTTAAAAATTTTTATTAATAATATTTTATTAGTATGAAAAATATTGTATCAATTTCCTAGTCTAGTCCGATAGTCTATTATTTTTTGGCTAGTTAATCGTACTTCCTTCTACCAGTAGTTAACTGTACTAAAATATTTTTTCCCCTTTTTTCAATCTAAAGCCGGCTTCACAGTTGTCGAACAATTTGGCGCAATTTATATGTATACATTGCTGGTTTCTCATTACAGTAAATAAAAGCACTCAACTATGCAATGTTCACGCATTCGCGTCGGCATGTGTCTGAGTTCGGCGAGTGTGAAGCAGGCATAAAAAGTACAAAGAAAGTATAATTCTTTACCAGATGGCGCTGCATGCTTTGGTTTTGCCGACTATTCACTAATGCTGAACAGTTCGCCAAACTTTGGCGAATTCGGCATACAATGCTGGTTTTCAATAATAAATGCGGTAAATAAAAGCACTCACACAAACTACGCAATGTTATTCATTGTTGTTCGCATCGGCGTAGTAGCCGGCGGTTAATTTTATTCAATTTAAAGTTATGAAATAAAAAACATCGGAATCTTACTTAATAATGATTTATTTTCACTTAAAGCTTATTTCCTATGCTTCCTGTAGTTAGGAGAGCGGTCTCTATCTCTCTTCTTCTTCTTCCCCTTACGTTTTTTATCAATATCTCTCTTTCCGTCCGGAGTTCTCTTTCTCCTATCCCTTGGAGAATCCGAGTCACTACTGCTGTGGCGTTTTTTGTTTTTCCTTTTGTCATCAGAAAGAGAACTTAAGGAATCATTGCTACTGTATCTCTTCTTCTCCTTCTTTCTTCTACGAGATCTGTCTTCACTGCTAGAAGAAGCTCTTTTATGTCTCTCTTTATCTCTACTCCTTCCGTTCGAGTTATCTTTTTCTCTACTTTTGTAGTATTTATTGGATTCCTTTCTGTCATTTTTATCTAAATCTTTTTTGCTTGTAGAACCATCTCTTTCAACTTTGGGCGATCCGTTTTTGGAAGAATTTTGTGATACTTTTTCATTTCTCTTGTACTCCTCAAATGAATTGGGGTCTGAAACAACGCGACAACATATGAAAATAATATAAAAATATATTTACACATAACTATTCACACCAGTGTATGTTTGTCCAAGTTTTGTACCTTGAATCATAATCCCCTTCGTAAAGAGGACATAGACAAACAATTCTGGACGACAAGAGATAAGTCCTCAATGGCATCTGTGGGCAGAAACCAATAAAAACTTAGGAGTCTTTTATGACTAAACAAGTTGCAATACTTGGACTGTCAATATAATGTTTAAAATAAGTTTTTTACAAAAATGTAATTTCTGACACAAGATTTTATTGTTGTCAGAGAGATCTTATTGCATTCAGTGTGTGACAAAAACTCATGTCCGTGCAGTAAAACATTGAGGAGTCCCTACGTCTGGAGCTGTTCCTAGATGTACCATCAAGTCATACTTATCATAGTAATATATTGTCTCAATTAAACTTGTGTAAAACATTTCAGCTAGTATAATATAATTTCCTCTTAGAAATTACACAAAATATATTCAACTTCAGCATAGCATTTTATTTATAGTGCTTCAAGTCATAGTCAAAATATTTATCTAGATTTTTTTGTACATAAGATGAAGTTAATAAGTTAAAATAAACTTACTTATCACTTTGGATTCTTTATCAAACTCAGACTTGTTCACTGGATGCATCATGAATTCACTCAAACTGACAGTTTCCTTTTTGATTGGGATGTCAACCATAACTCTGCCATTATCTTCGTCCAGACTTACAACCTGAAATGTATGTTCAAAAGAAACTTCATGAAATGAAAAACGAAAAGTATTAGGAGTATCAGTATGAGTCACATTCGACAGTCTTTATGTCTGTGACATAGCAGACAAACTTCAAGAGCGCCGCCTGCGCTGGTACGGCCACGTCTTGCGCAGAGCGGCAAATTAGGAAACAAATGTCTGGCCGTGCCACTCCCGCCTGGCCCTGGCAGTAGGGGCAAACCCAAGAAGTGCCAGTTTGATGTCATCAAGGATGATAAGGTGTTGACAACTAGGAATGCTGATTGATGTGTTTATTAGTTAAGTGAATTCGAAGGGCAAAATGACATAAGTTACCTTCTGGAAGTTTTGTACTCAAGACAAAATTAGCATAGCCCTAAAAAAACAATACAGATGTATGCATTTGTATTTGTTTTTTTATCCATCCCAAACTAGAAACATATAAAATAGATAAATATATATGGACAAAACGCCCAGATTGAGTTGGCCCCAAAGTAGATCTGAGACATTTGGCAAACTCAATGACACACATGTATTAAAGAAGGTAAAAAAACATTAAAATTTTAATTACCTTTCCATAATACCTGCTATATTTCCCAGTGGTTATCTTCACATAGGAATTCTTGACTATAGACAGCTCTTCTTGATTGTTGTCTTTAGTTGCCTTTTTCTTCTGGTTCTCGGATACAACTTTATCTGCCCCTAACCCGAGACCCTTCGGACGAAGCTGAGGCTGCTTGTATTTTGATCTGAAACATAACATGAAGACATTTTTAATAATAACTAGAGTTTTAAATCTATTTTTTGTCGACTGCCAGACTCATAGGGAAATTCCATTTTGTTGGAGACAGAATAAAAAAAAAAGTTTTTAATTAACTTAGGATAGGTAACAAATTTATAAATTCTTTAAATTGCAATAGTGAAAAGATTAGTCATGATGCTCCTTTGGCATGTTTAAAAGCTTCAGCTCAGTCATAACAGGTATTTGAATAATTTAATGTCTATTACTTGAATAAAGGTTTTTATTGGTGTATGATAAAACTGAAGTTTGTAAATTAATCAAATGAGTACAACTTCCATAATCTCTTGAAATTTATAATAATATAATGAATACTGTCTCAAGTTAATAGAAAATGATCTTAGTTTTTATTGTGTCTGTTATACATACACCCTATGTATAAAATACAGTGCTGAATTGACATTTGTGAGAACAGTAAATGAGACCCGAAAACAGTAATTACTAGACTTCTACTGTCTTTAGTGATGTAATTAAAGTAAAATGAAAATGATAAAAAAATTCTACTTACTGGTCTTTGTTTGGTTGCCATCCCATGCCACGCAACATAGCCATCCCAAAGTCTTGAATAGGCACTGCTTCATAGTCTTCTAAAGAGGACTGAAATTTTTATTAAAACAAAATTAGCTTTTTTTTTAGCGGTATAGTATTATTAACAACCACCAACATGGGTGAGGTATTGGACCTTGCAAATTTTAATGTCATACTTGACTTGATAGGATATGAAGTAAATTATAGCCTTACAGAATGTGATAGATTGTGGAGATGCATGTTTGTAATACTTTTAAGTGAAATCATCACTGGCTGGATAACATGTAAGAAGTAATAATTGAAGTTAATATCCAGTACCAACTAAACATACAGATTAAAGCCCATTTTGTTCTTATGTATGAAATCAGAGTAATAATTAAAGTTAATAATATAACATATTTTTACCTCTTTCTCACCATCCATTATTGGTTTAGCAGGCACTGGAACTGTCAGCTCTACTGATTCCAGTTTTTTTTCTTTTTTAGCCTCTTGTAACAGTTCCCTTACAGCCATTTGATCTAATGTTTCATCTGGAGGTTTTTCTTCAGCTTTGCTGTCTTCAATTGGTTTCTCACCAGGGTCTGGTTCGTTCATAGCACTCTCGACTTCTTCAGCGATTTTTTTCAGTCTCTCAGCCGTGATAAGTGTATTTGGTTTCATGGGAATAACTAAAGGTGTTTCGTCTTTGATTTCGCCTCCACTGAAAAGATGTGAATCATAGCATAATGCAACTGTAGCAATTAAATACAACTACAACAACAGAATTATGATATTAGAAATCACGTTTTTATAATTTATTTTATAAAAAATACGTACCCAACGACTTTTATTGATTTCTCCTCAACACATTCTATGAATTCCCGCTTCTCTTGGACTGGAGCCTTTTCAGCTTTCTTTGTTTTCATAAAGCCAAACGATATTTTCTTTCCCTCCATCTTAAGTTTTTCGTTACAGGAACGAAATTTTAATATTTTCACGCGTTTGTAGCAATTTTACTAGACCTAATTAAAAATAAGAAATACACATGAACTACCTTTAAACAAGTTTATTTCATTTCATTTCAAATCGAAATAAAATCAATGATAAATATTAAAAGCTTTTCTGCTTGCTTTTTATATTTTGATGTTTTTGACTTTGACAATAAAATGGTACCGCGACAGTGACAGCATTTTTTTTTTTTTGTGAATTTGTTGTTTGTAGCTTTGATTGGGGCCCGCCCAGCAAACATTTTGTCTGTCCAGCAGCTGGATCACGCCCGGCTGCCTCGACAACCGTATTGTGCCGGACAAAATGTTTATGTACCATACATCTACTCTAAAAATATGCTTAAAACTCACAGATATAAAAACATTTGTTGTTATCTCTGTGTTAAAACTACGTTACAATTGTACTAAATTATGGAGATTACTCCCGGCTCTTCAATATTAGTCGTAGAAAACCACTAAAACCGCATACTTTTGTACAGAATTAGTTACAGAAGAAATTTTAAATATTGCTATTGTATTGTAATGTGTAAGTATGTATAAAAATATTACCTACTATCATAATCTGGACTATTTCTCTCCTCCCTGCGTGTTACCGGTTATACTCGGGGCTTGTGATGCCGCAAAGCTAAGGTCAGGTCAGGATAATCGTAAATAAATCTTAAAATGTTTAATATTCCGCAGTGATTTTACAAGTTGCCTTCCAGATGTCAATTCTCCTAGGGAATGCTATTGTTGTCTATCAGATGCCTAGAAAGGATATGGATTTATTTAATTTTACGGTGGACCCACATGCCAGATCTTTAATTAAATATTTTACATTAATTATGTATTGATAGAAGTATAATAATTCTAATATTTTAATTATTTTACCTGAAAAAAAAGGAATTTATAGCCATGGAAAATTTGAGCGCGTAGCTAGTCTTAGTAAACAATAGTAAACAAATTGTGAAAGTTATTTAGTGCAATGTTATAAAGCAACCGTTTCATCGCACGGGACGGAGGCCCGCGAACAAACAAAATGAAATATTTCCACGACAATATCGACATGATATTGCTCCGATTCATAAAGTAAAGATAATGCGGAACATGTTACTGACTCATTTAATCTTTTTTTTGGCTAGAACCAAATAAGAAACCCTAAAAAATTTGAGGTAGTTAAGACGTTTGTTTATGCATTATACAATCTGCGCCCTGGGGCTTGGCTCCCGTCGGAATTTCGGGATAAAAATACCCTATGTGTTTTATTCCAGGTTTTCTACCTTTAAATTAAAAATAAATAATTGAGTAGT
The DNA here is from genome assembly GCF_027563975.2 of Plodia interpunctella. Classification (NCBI taxonomy): domain Eukaryota; kingdom Metazoa; phylum Arthropoda; class Insecta; order Lepidoptera; family Pyralidae; genus Plodia; species Plodia interpunctella. The sequence continues at coordinate 6,130,200 of NC_071308.1, read as the reverse complement.
TGAAGGATAGAATAGGCGGATGATGATTCCAATAATTCTGTAATTCCATATTAATTCTTAGACAACAGTAGGTATTCCATATGTTGAGTAGGCCTGAAATGTATAATATCTCATATAAGAAGTGTAGATGTAACTTCTGTTTAATCCATAATCTGCACCCGAATGCTTTGTGAACCAGCTGCGATTTATTTGCTATAGAAATGAGACAATAAATTGTTATATTGCTTAAGTACCAACTTTTTCTTATTTTTCCTTATTATATGTCGTATTACATGAATATTGTATGGTTCCGTTCACTTGATGCCTAAGTTTTGTCTATCCCTTTTTTCCCTCGCGTTCATTTTTTGTTGTGCATGTACCTAAGTGCGTCCGCTAATAACTTATTGTAAATATCTCGGGTTGTAAGCAACGTTCAGATTTTAAGGTATACCATCCCCTATATAACACTAAAAATCGCATCGAATTGTGTCTTCTTTTCGAATTGGGTACCTAAAGTACCTCTTTTTCCCCAAAAATTGTGCGGCCACGCGAACGAAGTCGCGGGCATCAGCTAGTGCTAATATATACTTTTAAATTATCTACGGGGGATATAAGCATGCTTTTAGCTGGCATGTGTCCATTAAAGTGTAGAAATGACGATGATTTTAAAATGATTGGAAAAAAATAATCTTTCCAATGTTTCTTTTAATTTATTACATACCTACAAATATATTACCGTAATTAAATAATTTTACATAGATTCGATTGAGTTTACGCGGCGGTGCTCAGCCAAATTGAAATTCAATCGCGATATATACATATTTGGGTTGCTTGATATTGTTGGCGCGATAATTAAATTTGCGGTCTGGACCGCATCGGAACGACTTCCACTAATTAGACAACCAGATGGTGGTAACTGCAGTAGCCGATTGCAAAGGGTAATTACGTGTTTAGATCCTAAATTACCTGTTAGTTGCATTTTTAAGCCCTGACGACAGGTCATTTCTAAGTTTAACGTGTCTGTGTATCTGTATGTATGTCCGTGGTTGTGTGTGTTTCATTTAGTATTACCGCTCGATAGTCAACTGTCGATTGCGTTTCGATTGGTTATCAATCGTTTGAGGAAAAGCAATAGTATCAGTATGGTCAGACAGTATGGTCTTTTTCGATTGAAACTATCGACAGTTCGGCAACACTATTTTCATTTCACGTAATGACCACGACCCTCCAGCTATGAGGATTACGACTATGAAAAGAAGATATTCAAGTAATTAGAAATCCATAAATATCTTCCCTAAACCATACCTAATTCCTTAATTAATGGCCTGCAAACCAATTAACGTCATTAACTTTATTTGATTGATGCATTAGACAAGGCAAAGTATACCTAATCGATGGATTAGGGCCCGAGGGTTGCATGGAACGCTTTCGGTTGTTAAAAAAAAGTATTTGTAGGCATGTAGCCGTCCTAATATTTACATAAGTTCCTATTTTATCTTAAGGACATACCTACCTATAATTAAATTAATTACAACAAGTTTTTAAATGAAAATATGGTTATTAATTCGATGAAAATAATGCCAATGACCTTTTTAAAAAAAACATAAAATATCTATCTGGAAAACTAATCTTATGGGAAATTGTGTAGGTATGTTATTTAATTACGAGTCACGTGATATTCACTTCTACTATGCATTTCGTGGAATGGCCGCCATAAGTATGACACGCCAATCGCTCTGTCTTTCTAATATCTAGTAAACAGATTTTGATGAAATTTACCTCTCAGAGTGGTCTCTGATGTTTTCATTAGCTGTGACGCCTTTAGTATCACTGTACACTTCACCTTACCCAAATTCATTGCAAACTCACCGCTTTTACCGCACCATAGAGGTTCATGTCTTCATGTGCTGTTGACTGTACAATCTTTACGGGAGGATGTGGAGTCTCCCTAAACTAGGTCGAAAACCAAATGTCACTATTTGATGTAATTTTTGGTAATAGGAAAGAATGAAACCCTTAGTAGTTTCATAAATACTTCTAGATTTTAGTGGAATTATTATAATTTTTATTTCAAACTCTTAAAAACCCCTCTTGTCGTTATTGCGCGGAATAACAAGTAGGTTCAAGAAATGCTTAGTTATTTTCTGGGTGCTACGTAATATGCCGACGGAATATATTACACCACTGAAAAGGTACAGTCTATGGCGCAGAAACAATCAAATTTATAGCAAATCCACCGTTATAACCTCCGAATAGAGACCTAGAGGCAACTTGACTTGCAGTCGACTATACAATCTAGTTTACACTGAGAGATAAATTACTCGAATAGCTATAAACGAAAAACTATTATATATATCATGTATGTGTACAAGTGTAAACAAGGATTCAAATGCAAATAGTTCAGCCGGTACAATTCACGGCGTCTGTTATTGCCCGGCTCGAGTTATGAGGTGTCGTAACTTATGGTGTCGAGGTGACAGTTAGGACACCTTTAGGTGGTGCCTAACTTGAATGGGTATAGTTGTAAAATTTTGTAAATATTTACAATGATTAAAAGGTTTCGTTCATTCTTATCGAGTGTGTTATTGCTAACGCTGGTGTTAGATTGTATTAAACGCCTGAAGGCATTTTACATGACTTTTACGACTACCTAATACCATTTAGCAGTTGCATACACATTAGTGAACTAAACTATCCACCAATAATAGAGGCAGTGTTAAATGTAGAAAAGGGGTACTTTGTCAAAGATCACAGACCACAAAGTTGGCAACGTGAAGCACATGCTGCGGTGACCACTTACCATCAGGAAGGCCTTATGCCCATTTGCCTGCTTGATAATAAGTATATAAAAATGGCAATTTGCTTTCTGTCGTTACATACTCGTTTTTTTTTCTCCGACCGACCCTTACAAGATTTCTTTGTTTCCGTATGTCTGTCTGTCAATAATCCCAATCCCAACTAATATTATAAATGCGAAATGAAATTTGACATCCATGTAGCTCATTATGGAGAATGACAGAAATCGTCCCTGAAAATTTTGCGTAAATATACGGCGAAGCCGCGGGTAAACGCTGGTGACTTAAATAAATGCTCAATGTGAAACTCGATAACTAAAATAAATATATAAATATATTAGGACACATTACACAGATTGAGCTAGCCCCAAAGAAGTTCTAGACTTGTGTTATGGGATACTAACTCAAAGGTACTATATTTTATAACATATACATGTATAGATAAACATCCAAGACCCGGGCCAATCAGAAAAAGATAATTTTCCATCATGACCCGACCGGGGATCGAACCCGGGACCTCTCGGTTCAAAAGTAAGCACTTTACCACTGCGCCACCGAGGTCGTCAAACAAAGCGATAACTACTTAAAAACAAAACTTGTAACTAAAGTAAAGGTTAGCTGCAATTTCCAACGCGGATAAAATGAAAATACTGGGTCAAACTGTCCCCAGGCGTTTTTTTGCTGGCCGTACCACAGTGACCACACGGGTTTTATTTGCAAGCTCTATTTCCCGTTTAGCCACTTTACACTTTGTCTTTATTTGAGGAATTCATAAACTTTCAGCATTTTGTGGAATGTGTTTGGTCGTCTTTTGTTTGTTATCCGTTACACAGGCAGCTTTTTAATAAGCATCAATTTTTTGTTATAAAACTTATTACGAGGTACAAAACAACTTGGAAGAAAATATAGAATGAATTTATTTTTTAAAATTTTTACTTACTTTGTCCATAATTTCTATTGGCATGGACAGTTAATGTATTAATTTTTTTGTAATTCGCAATATCAAATAGAATGGTTATGAAACTTATGGTTGATAAACACTCATTGTTAAGTAAACCTACTATGAAAATTTGGCTGGAGTTTAAAAAAGCCATTCTATATATAAGGCAATAATATTCTATAAAGTAATGCATTAACCTCATGGCTGGCGAAGCCCCGTCATGTCATAATGTGGTGATAGTTTTGGTACAACGCCAGATTTCTGTTCAGATGCGGCTTACCCCACTTTCATCTCTGGATGCCATTTTCTTTATATCTTTCCACACACAGTTTTAGTCTTGAATGTACTTTTATAACTTATATAATGAAGTTCCTTTGTAGATTTAATTAATTTTCTTCTGTATTTTAAGATTTTCATTTTGTATTAAATACAAAATTTAAAAAAAGTAAAAGTATACATAAAAATCTATCAGACTTTAATTTGGAACAAAAATCTCGAATTACTAAATAGTGGACGTAAATAGTAAATACTAAGTAGTAACTATTACATTGTCGAAGATTTGTATGACTGTACGTTCCACCGTAATATATAATAATGATAAGTAAGCAATGTTTTAACTAAGAGTGAGTTGTGTAAGAATACAATTTGAACTAAGAAGTTCAAGTTAAAGTTAACGTCTAAATTGACTGATTCAACCGAGCCTAAGACTGAGTTGTACCTGCGCAGAACGCAAAGTACCTACGTCATTTTGCCGAAACGACGGCGGCGCGTAGTTTAAAGTTAACGTCAAAGTTGACGTTAAGATTTTCTTTTCTTCTTTTCAATCTTTCAAGGTCCGTCCGCCCTATTTTCCCCTATTGAACGGTTTCAATACAAAACCCTTCATTCATGCTCTCACAAAGACGTATGTAGTCTAATTTGGGATTTCATCAATCTCTACGTCAACACATATTCCACATTTATTCAGTCACACGATATACTGTATTAAGATTTATATCAACTTTAGTCAATAGTTGTACTACTTTGATAACTGTATTGCCTTCTAGAAGGTGTAATTAATGGATTTCGACCCAGAATAGAATAACTCAATATCCTCCCGCGGATATCGTAGAAATTGATTAAGGGATAAGATGCCTCGACATCTAAAATAAGGCTAATTGTTATATAACTGGTAAATTTTGAGGTTTTTTTTACTTAGACCATTGGATTCCGGTCGTCATAATCGAAGATAACACCTATCACTCATGGCATGCTGTGTTTTTTTATTATTTGGAAACAAGAGACCCCGATTGCAATGTCATGATAAAAAATAAACTGTAACAAATAGCATTATGCAAAACCGCACGCGAAAAAAGGTCGACAAAAATGGCGCGGCAGTATTTTACAATCTTAAATAACTCAGCGTTTGAGTAACTAGCCGAGCCGAGGATTTATGGGCTGTGTTATGCTTCAGTGCAAAAATGTTTGAATTTATCGCCTACTAAGTTCATGACCTGTGTGCAGAATTTGGTTTACGTCCAAACACAATGGGCGTAAATGTATTTGCCCGGGCATAAATCATTTAAGATGAGTATGCGCCCGGTAAAAAAGTTGTTGACTGATACGAATAGATGTGGTTATTTATGTGCTAAAATAAAAAATACCTCATTCATTCGCTATTACAATTGTTTGAACAATATTTTGTAGTCGTGAAATATTCAGTAAATCAGAAATTTTATTACGAGGGCAGCTGAACGATGAAAGGACTTTGTTGGCAGGACAGGACTTTGTTGTTGTCTTTGTTGACATGCATGGCAGGGGCATATTTTCTTTCGGTTTGTTTAAGTTGTGTTTTAGCACTTTGCCTCCAGTTGTAATATTTTTTACCACTCGTCTTCTTTCTTCTTCGGTCTTGATTGTTATATCAAAACAGATAATTTTATGTATATATTTTTACAAAGTGAATGAATGACTCTCTTGAATGAGAACACACAAGAGTAAAAATCAAAATCTTCCGACACTGATATTTGAACTAATAACAACAAAAAAGAAACAAAACCAAATCTGTGTTTGGGAGCTACGTTGCCGCACAGACACACAAATATAGATACGTATAACTTGTAACCAGATGTATATGGTCCCAGAGATTAAAAAAGTGAGTTAGAAATTTAGAGCGTCCCCCACAGCTACGTCATGCTCCGTTGCGTCGACGCAGCACGCTGCCGCTGCTTGATTTAACATAGATTTGATATTGACGTACGTCGACGTACGACAACGAAGCAATTGAGCTGGGCCCTTACGTAGCAAAAATATCTTCTATTAGATATAATAAAATAAGCAAAGCTAAAAAAATAACGCGTTCTGTTTTCACAAAATAGAAATAAAGTGTGGAAAAATGTACTTTTCTCACGTCACCAGAAAATAGTTGGCTTATCTGTGACGTTGTTTACGATCGCCACTGGACACGTACCTGAAAATATCAGGTTTTGTACTTCGCATTCTGAAACACACTTTTAACCCAGTCATAGTGCCCCAGGAAGTGTAAATAGTAGTAGTGGAGTATGCACAAGCTATTCTTACATTTTCACTCAATTTGAACTTGTTAACTTTTCTCTACAACACGTTTTAAAAACTTCAGGCTTTGTACATGTTTTTTAAAAGTTAAATAAAATTATTATTTATATACTTAGCAGTTTTGTCTTTCATTTTACCTTCCGTAAAAATTTCTAGATTCTAAAACTGTAATTTTACAAACCTGTCGTATAAAAATGCCCGTAATATTAACGAAAAATGTCTAAAATCCGGCTAGTAGTTTCGGTGATTAACACTTTCAAATAGTGCACATAAACTCTTCAGATTTACAGTGTAGAAAATAAACTTAAATTTAAATTGTTTACTTGGAAAAATAGCGAAGCGGGATATATTTCGCCACAATTTAATTTTAAAAATAAATAACTCAATTCGTCTATGAAATTCTTGTAAAACTCACTCTAATAACAAACAAGTACGAAACCTAAAGTAAGCGAACTACTCTTACTGAAAAATTATTTTGCTTCATAACATTCTATTTCATTCGGTTTATTTATGCATTAAAATAAATTATCGAGGAAGACGATACTTTTAATGATTATTAAATAAATTAAGTATATTTCTCAAACACGCTCATATTTATTCGTTTAGAAACACTTGAGAAAAATTATTCTGTTTTCATCAAATATTCTCTTTATGTTTAGATCTTATTTATTTTTATTTAAAAACTAGTGACATTTCGCAACGACCATCGCTGAGAAGAAATGCCGGAACAAATCATGAAAGATCTTATCATTATTGTACTTAAATTAGTTAACGTATTCATAATATTAATTTATTTGCCAAGTCTTAAAAATATTATATAGGAATTAGATAGGTACTTTCTACATGTAGAATTTCAATAAAGTTTTAAATCATGAAAACCATCTTTAGATAGGTTATAAATAGAATTCTCTTTACAAAATGCCTGACTTTGGTTGATCTCCTAAGAACGATCAAAGGCTATAGGCCACCGCACTTAATATTTACTTTGCAAGTTCGCGACCAAGATAAATTAAAGGCAGGTGCACAACTAATGGGTAATGCGGTAGGTATGCGTTTATTAAATATATATTTACATAAAACGTGAGTATATATAATAATTTTGAATTTTAAATTAAAATAAAACAAAAAGACATGTGGGGAACTAAGTTATGAAGCTCCTTACAATATTAATATACACAAGAAAAGGCAGTAAAAAGAGACTCATACGGCAAACTTATGTCCGAAAGAGATTTCTTCTAGTCACCTTTCTCTAAGTCTTGAAAGGTAACAATTTAAAGCAAAAAGTAAGGTAGCGTAAGGTAAACGTGCAATGTGAAGAAAAATAAAAGTACACGAAATATCGAGTAATATTATTAACAATGAATTACGTAAAGAAACATACTGTATATTTATTTGGTCTGCACCAGCCTTTATTGACGTTGAAGTCGGTAACTTTGCTAACAGGTTATTATTGTGAAAGCTTTGCGTTGTCCGCCTTCTTATCACAAGTACTCTCTTTTATTCGGCCAAATGTTTACGACCTCTGGATTTAGTCAAGCACGTCACCAACGGAGTGGTAATCGATTAAGTACTGTTCTGTATTGTTATGTAGTTGTAACTGTATGTACAGCTAGCAGCATTTTCAGTTAGCTCTGCAATGACCTCTAATGCCGTGGTAATAACGGTGAGTTCGCAATGATTTTAGGTAAGTTTATGTGTAATTGGTTGTATGCACGTCCTTTTTATTTATGTTTACACGACAAAACAAAAAGTAACTATTGCAGGTCTTAGCAAAGAAAAGGCGGAAGTTTGTTTGTTACCTCTTCAGGCTCTATCTACTCAACCAAAATTTTTAATACATATAGTTTGAAGTACGGAAAAGGACATAAGGTACCTTTCATCTCGAAAAATAACTGCTCCCGTGGGACATCACGCGAGCGAAGCCGCGGGCAAAAGCTAGTTGTAAATAAAAATATATGTACCAGAAAAAGTTCTGGCGAAGTGATATATTTAACATTCCACTTCTGAGAACTTTAAGGCCTTCGTCTCAATTATCAAAACCTAGGTGAAGTAATGACTATTCGTTCAATTTGTATTCTAGTGTTTGCCTCTTTAACGATTATATCATTTTAATTTCTTCTCACTCACTCATTCCTACGTAAACGACGATAAATTACATTGGGAAAAATGATAATTAGATACTGTACCTATACCCTATTTATCTTGGACTGAGACAAAAGGTAAATAAACCTTGAACAAAAAATCATTATTTCTCGTTATTCCTTTGTTAATTTTGTTCTTACTTTCTGTTAATGTTACATTTTTTGTTGTTGTTGTTTTATGGAGTCATGTCGCTTACTTAAATGTTTGTGTTTGCGTGTTAATTTCTCGTTTCTTTTTTGTTTAGTTTTTGTCTCAGTCCAAGATGAATAGGGTATAGATAGGTACAGTATTGAACTTATCTCTTAAATATATATTATACTAGCTTCACCTAGCAGCGTTGCCCGCATAATTATTTGAAAAAAAAAAACTTAGGTAAGATTTTATGCACAGTAGCTTATCTACATTACAAAGCGTCATTATATAATAGACTAAATCCTACGGTTTCGCGTACTTTCGGGATAAAAAGTATCCTATGTCTTAATCCAAATTGGCCCATTTGAAAGAGAGTGAAGAAGTAACAAACATATTCACTAATTTTCGCCTTTATAATATTAGTGGGATGGGTAAAATAAATCATTTTCAGATTATTCGATATATTTGAGCATGGTTATTTACTGCGCTTTAATTAACATCCATATAAAAATCTCACCACAATTTTATGAGATATTTTACATTTATTGGACTGTGAACATAAATATAAACATAATGTCAAGTAGGTAGCTACTTCGGTGTTTTCGACGCGTCAAAATAAAGATAATATAGAATAAATATTTTTAATCTCCATGACTTATCTTGGAGATTAAAAGTATTTATTCTACAGCTGTAGCTGCAGCTTACTGCAGCTACAGCTGTAACACAATAACATTCTGAAGTATTTGGTATTTATTTACATTTCCATATATTAGTTTACTCTGTGTGTATGTGGTGAATAATTATTCACCACAGAGTGTTTGACAATGGCTTTAGTAAGTTACCTTAAACAATCTATATAGCACATTGGATCTCACATACTTATACATTTCAAAAAAATGTTTAAAATGAAATAAATAAATAAAAAATCGTTTATTTCCTCCGATAACAAAGATTAGGAGACTTAATGCTAGTACTAAGCTAAGTTTGGATGTTGACATCAATCTTTGAAGAGAGGCTAGTTCCTGAAATAGGTTCATGCAAATCTGTGCTACTGGCAGCTAGGCCTCCCCCTCGAATATGAGTCTATGCTAGAAACACTAGTATTTTAGCGCTAAAATGAACTAAGCGGAAAGATTAACTAAGTGGGTACGTACTTACAGGAAAGGTAGAAAATAATGGGGCGAGTTGTGAGAAAAAAGAGATAGGAAATGGGAGGGGAAGTATCAGACTAGAGAGGAGTGTTAGAGTGTATGTGTGTGAATACATCCGAAATACTTTCGGAGTTTCCCTTTATGTCCTCGTTATTTTGTGTACGCAGTGAGAACGTAAGTAAATAAGTAAATATTTGATATTGGTAGATAGCACAATTGAGCGCCGATCTCAAGCGTCACTCCCGTATTCTGTTTTGTGAGACATCGAGCGCCTAAATAAAGTGTATTGAGAGTAACGGATTTATCTTGTTTGGGAGTGCCTTTGTTTTGAGCAAATGTAGTCAACCTAAATTACTTTTTGGGGATCTGATTAACATATATTGAATTATGTTATGCATTAATATTCGTGATATTTGATTGATCTATATTGTAGGAGATTATGATTAATGTAATAAAGTAATTTAATCCAATATCCTCTATAGAGATTAGATGATCGAATAATATTATAATGTGCATTTTTCTTAATTTTACACCGACACCGACGCTGTGCTCAGTAAAAATGTTTTTGCATAAATCTTGTCAGATATCGTTATTGTTATTGCCACTGATAAAAACCGCAAGCAAAGATGCCACCTAGAATTTAAGTTACTTGAAGCTAAGTGCGCACCAACATAGCCATAAAGTGGTGAGGGTGCAGAAATACAGCTGAGAAAAATTTGACTCAACATACCATCCATACTTATATTATAAAGTGAAAATATTTGTATTTTTGTAATGAAAAAACTCAAAAACTATTGGGCCAATTTTGATGAAATTTGGCACAGAGATAGGCGAAACTTTGAGGAGTGACATAGGCTACTTTTTATTATGGTTTTACCCGAGAGAAGACAAGGCGAGCGGCTAGTCTCAGATAATGTGGTTTGTGACGATATGTTAATTTTATGTGGTCTTCCGACCATTTTCCTTTTTACCGTCGCTTAATATACGACTTACAAAACTAGGATCGAAAATAATGAGCATCAGTTTTTGGAGATACGCATTCCTCATTTAAAGTGAGACACCTCTTCTTTCAACTTATGTGAAACAACATCTACTAACTGAAGCATTAATTTAGACGAATTAGCTGTTGTAATCAAAATTATGTTCCTTCAATCAATTCTTAAATATTCAATTCTTTCTTAAATAACTAACTAACTACATACACTTTATTCGTTATTTTTCAAATAATATTGTAGAATAATTGCGAGAGCGCTGCGTAAAGACAAACTACAAAGCCTTACCTATTAACACTAAATGGTTTATGACTGAGGCACGTTTTAAGAGCGATGCAATTTCATTTTAAATTTTCTCTTCTCCATTCGCCACCAAGACTTCTGCAGCCCCAGTGCGGGGCGCTTAGGAAACGGGGTTTTATTACTCCTTAGTTATTTCTTCGCTTAGCCCCATAATATTTTGTACTTTATAATATTTATGTGTCGCTACGAAACTGGTTGCTATTTGCGGTGCGGTTTAAAAGAGGATTTATTGCGAGTCATTGTGGTGTAAAATTGTATATTTTTGTGGTAGTTCTATTTTATAGGTATTGTGTATATTTTTTGCAAAATTTTGCCGGACATTCTTCTTAGCTTGTCGACTCACTTTTCTTCTTTCAACTCCGTTCTCTTCTTTCGACTCAGGCGGTAAAATTTGTGATGACCAGTTGTGTAAATGTCTATGCGTATGTAGTTCTGTAGGAATGCAAGACAATATTAGTTGCTACATAGTATGAGAAGCGCTATAATTTAAGCTAGTAGCACTCAATGGCCACAGACAAGAATGACATAAACTTTTGTTAATAACTCTAGTTAACTAGAGTTATTAACAAAAGTAAAAAGTATATCATTTTATTTTCGGGTCTGTCCAAAATCGAATTAGATTTAGAGTGGGTTGCACCGGTTAACTTTGACGTTAACTTTAACCCGCGCAGTAAAACACGAAGTAATTTTGTCTAAACGTCAGCAGCGCGCAGGTCAAAGTCAACGTCAAAGTTGACTGGTGCAATTCACCCTTAAAGTTTTTGCTATAGGATTCCACCCGTATTCTGAAACAATATCTTTTCCTACTCTTTATGAGGAAGATTACGGTGCGTTGCGCGGCGCGTCTAGCGTGTTCAATTTAATCATTAATCCGATCAATCAACGCTTTAGACCAATGAGTGAGAATATGTCACACTAAATCCGCAGAAAGCTTTCAGAATACGGGTGTCATTGTTATATTAAGTAAATAATATTATATTGCCATAGATTAAAGACAAGGGTGTTAAACTAAAATTGAAAACAACTGAAAAATCTCCTCTTTTATATTTATCACTTTAATTATTTGCGTCCCAGAAATAAACTAGTATTACATTCAGAGGTAGCACCTGTGGGCCTGACTCTGATATATTTAACGAAAACCGTTCGTTATTCTGTTACGCTGCTTGCTTTTGTCAGCGACAAATAAGGTAATTATTGATACTGGAAAATGTAAGCGTATATTGAATTTTCACTGCCTGTTTTTAGGTAACTACTTGCCTACCTGTTTTCAGGGTTCCATGCCTCAAAAAGGTAAAAGGAAACTCTTTTAGGATCACTTCGTTGTCCGTCTCGTGTCGTCAAATTGAAATAATAATTTCAACTTGATTACTCTTAATGTCATATAATAATATGAAATAATAAAACTTGTAAGAGGTCAAAAGATTTGACCGTATATGTTGCATATATGACATTTTCACAGATGAATCAAAACTATCAGGGTATTCCCGCCCTAAAATTATGAAAAAGGAAAGGCTTAGGTACAGCATTTGTCATGGAATAAGTCTGAAAACCACAAATATGTATAATTTTATTTGTATAATACTACTTTTATAAATAAAAACAAACTAATTTACGGAACTATCAGTGTGCAAGTCCAACTCGCACTTGACCACGTTTTTGTGAGAAGTGTTCATTGGTTGAAAGACTGAATTGCGTTGTTTTGAAGCAATTATCTAAATAATAAATTCGGCCAAGTGTAAATACTTGTTAAAAGGAAATATAATTTCATGTTTATTTTTTTTATAAATTCGTACCTTTTATCCATTATCCTACATAAGTGTTTTGATGTTGTTATTTTGTGTAGGTACATTCATTTTGTAAGCAAAAAGCATTCATTTTGTAAAAAAAAAAGCTTAGTTGCCCAGGGGATGACTTTTTGATCATTTAAATTTCGAATTCTATATTCTTTTTTTCAACTTACATCATCATTTCAATAGACATCAAACATGTATTTATAACTAAGTCTACACTTCGAAAGTGCAGAGGTGAAGAAGAGGCGCGACAAACTTCACCGCAGCCTTTTCTTCAAAGACTTCAATCCTAACTTATATTATAAATGCGAAAATAAATTAGTCATCTCTTTACGCTCTATTTACTCAATCAATTTTCTTGAAATTTTGCACACTTTTCATCCTGGATAAATAACTGTTCCCGTGGGAAATTTTCGCGAGCGAAGCCGCGGGCAAAAGCTATAGTTAACAACATCTACAAGGTGGGCGCAGCATCCAGAAAATAATAAACAGTTAAAAAATGAGTTACTACCTCCAATACAGATGTCACTGGCAAAAGTTTTATTGACTAATGCATTGATTCTATTCCGCGAACATCGCAATCGTTATTTGTCCCTCTGTTTGCCTTTGCCGGCACAAATATACCGATGTACGCAAATATTGAAACCCATTATATTTGATTTCCATTTTCTGTTCAACACAAAAAGATGGGTGCTGTAAGAAATAAAACTTGTTGTTTGACGAACTCCGTGGCCTAATAGTCATCATATCGGACTGCTACACTGGAGGTCCCGGGTTCGATCCCCGGTTAGGTCAAGATGGAAAATGATATTTTTCAAGTTGACCTGGGTCTTGGATGTTTACCTATATATGTATATGATATAGAATATAGTATCGTTGAGGCCCCATCGCTTCAAACTAGGCTATATACTGTTAGGTGAAAACTAAAAGAGGTTTTCGCAAAATTCCTATTGGAACAGAAAAAATGGAATACTGCCGAATCGTATGTATTATAGAGTACTAGCTTTTGCCCACATCTTCGTATGTAAGTAAAAATCCTTCTCTCAGGAGCTCCTCTACACTATTCTAGGAACCTACATACCAAATTTCAGATTTCTGCGCCCAGTAGTTTCGGCTGTGCTTTGTCTGTCAGTCAGTCACTTAGTAACGCAAGAGTTTTATATATATAGATTAATTAGTAACAATAATAATTCTTTATTTATCAGACCACAAAATCCATAAATTTTATCCATAATTAATTAATATATTTTTTTAATGCGTGCACTGTGCAAGCAGCTTACCAAAGCGAACAGACTTACCTAATTACCTCATAATACCCATGGAACGTGAAAAATATTATAAATGCGTATATTTGTCTATCAAATTATACAAAAGATTATGATGTTTTGTATGCCGTGCACTGTCTTAACACCTAAGTAAAGGGAATGGCCTTTACCTACTTACCTCATAACACTGAATATCCGAATGGAGAATTCGGAAGCGATCCCTCACATCTCCATAGCTTCATAAATATCGAAAATGGATCTACGATATAGCATATGATATGCCAGATCCCCAAATCTTGTATTCATAACGGGCTATCTCTCTACTATGAAGTATGTCGATACTGTATGCCAAACATTCGGGTGTGAATCCCTAATATTATTTACCTTTTATTTATGTTTGTTTATTTTCTATTAAAAAGGTCATGTTTAGAGGCCCTTTGAACAGTTTTTTCGATGTTTCGGTGTGACTAAATAGAAATTAAGTTCCGAGAAATATATCCGAGCAGTCATGATATTAAAATTATAGTAGGTCCAAATCATCATCAATCAAATCATTGTACTTGGCTTAATTGCACCCATAATACTATCAGCAAGAACAAAATGAAAAAGTAGAATACCTAGATTACCTAATATCAAATAAAATTCAATTTGAATTTGTCATAGGCACATTAAAATTAAAGTAGTTTCAACCCAAATAGACATGGACTGAAAGTTTAATTATTCGGGCTGAATCTTGCAACTAAATTTTGAAGCAGATGCCTATAACCGAATGAGCTATAAATTATGAACACTTTTAATTTAGATGACATGCAGTTTGATAAGCATAACTTGATGGGCCCAGGAACGGCTCCAAACGTGGAAACCCCACACCGGTTTATTGCACTGACATGATTTTTTGTCACACATTGAATGCAAGATTTATTTAACAACGATAAAAGCTTGTGTCCAAAATGAGATTTTCGTAAAAAACTTATTCAAAATCAAAGGGGCAAAACAAGGACACAACAGTTTACAGCCGTCTTAGATTGAATTCCACTCTCTCTGTGACGTAAGCTGCTGATCCCACCGTTTCGGATGCTAATCCAGACTTTTATTACCCAACATTAGAATATCGAGTATTCGCTCTTTGGCGGCCGGCAGTCATTACCATCTCATTTGTTTAGATGAGAACGTGAGTCGGTTTTTAAAATGAAGACCTGACTTTTCTGTGTGGGTTTGGAGTGGGTTAGCTGAGGAAACCATAAGGGTTTCCTGATGTGTATTCTATTTATATTATCGTGAATAAATAATATAAAATACGTGTTGTTTTTCGCTGTTCTATTGATGTGTTTTGTCTTAAACTCTTATTTTGATAACTAGAAGTTGTTACATAACAATAAATTGTATGTGTATTTTTAATTTTTTTTTCAAATATTTTTTTTTTGTGTTTTATGCACACGCCAGTCTGCCTCCAAGTACCACCTCTCCTCTCGTGGGTCTACTGGAAGAGACTACATTTTCAATAAATAACCCTTGTACTCATTTTTATAATGTAATCTGTATTTTATGTTTCTTATGTATATAAATTGTTAAATAGATTAATAAGAAATATAAAAGAAAAATGAATTCATTCTTTAATTAATTCAACATTTAAGATCAAGGTTCTTATTGGTTCGTTTCTTTCCATCTCTCTCTATCTTCAGCCATCGTTTTGACCTCCCTGTACAACATCATTCTATGTTTCGCCTTTATCTGGTCCATAGAAGCTCTTCCAGATTTTCCCTTAAGGTAAACAGATTATGGTGTCATACGGCGTGGCCAAGAATATATTTGCGGCTCGATTTTCTTACATTTCATATGAAATTAACTTATTATTAATAAAGTGTTTATATTGAAAACATATAAAATAAAACCATTTAATTACAATGACAAATGGTTGTTTAAGTATGCGTTGCGTACCGTCAAATTTCAAGTCAACGTAAAGCAAAAACCATGGATTTAGTAAATATTTTATCTACTACATTGCAAAAACGAAAAGTATGCCATTTTGTCTAAACGTCAGAGGCGAGCTTTATAGTCAACATCTAAGTGACTGGTGCAACTCACCCTAAAAGATTTGTGGAAGGAAAAGGCAATTTGCCTAATCCATTAGAAAAAATGAATTGTTATGATGAAAGTGTATTAATAGTCACTATATTTGGTAAATTGGTTTATTTATAGCAAGTTGACCAATTTATCCTTATCCTTACATATTACAAAACAAAGGCCTCTGGGTGGCGCGTGTCAGTCTATCTGTTCGCGATAAACTCTATAACTTCATCATGGATTGTGAGTTGATTCATGCGGTTTTCTGGCGCTAGTTACAAAATAAACATAAATGGAAATCAATGAAACGCTTGGCTAATGACATTTAATTTCAGAAAGCAATGAATATTGCGAAAATTATAATTTTAGAAATGTACATGTCATTTGCGTTTGTAATATAAATTGAAAGTCCAGTACGAACACTTTATTGGCATTAAAGGCGTGGAAACCGATTTAGAATTTTACTTTTCCTTAAAAAGATGAAGCTTTTAATGCATATTTGTTTTAATAAAACATAATATTAGAGAACATACAATTTAGTGCAACATGATAGGTACACAGGAATATTGAATTTTAAAGAATTTTTAATGAAAGCTGAGAGTTGTAGATGTAAAATATAACTTTTTACCAAAAAGGAAATAAATAGCGCGTTCAAATTAAGAAAAAAATAAAGACATACTTTCCACATAATTGAAACACAGAATACCTTGCGGGGTTGACAAAGCCAAAAGTCACAAAACTTAAACAACGAAACTTTAAATAATTTAGAGGTTTTTTTTCCTGGATTTGGTCGAAATGACAAATCAGATAAAATACAGATAAGGAGGCAACCGACAAAACGCTGAGATGAGTCTTTAAAAAAACATTCCAGATGATATTTTCGATACACAAAGGTTCATTACAGCGCGGTCTTTATTTATTTTATTTAGTCTGAGAAAATAAGAAACTATGAGACGGGAAAGTCGGCAGAGACTTCCGCCCCCCGCGGCCAACCCGCACACCCCAACTTCTACTAATTAAAGCTGTGGTTATTATTATTTTTATTTTTCTGAAGATCACAGCCGCCAAGATGGAAGCCAGTGCTGGACAACTTTCAGCGTTATTCAAGAATTTTAGCGCGACAAACTTTTGAATTAAGAATATGACGAAAACAACATAGGTACCTAGCTAATGAATTATTCACGGCTTTTATCTTCGACTTTTTTATTATTAAAAATTAAACTTATTCATATTTGAACACTAATAAGTTTTTTTACAAAAAATACATTTTGGAGCTTTTATTGTTGTCAAAGAGATCTTATTGCATTTATGCATGCAAGATTCTTGAAGTGAAAAGACACCCTAACAATTATACTTACATACATTGCAAGTTAAATTAAAGCTTGTAATATAAAAGTAGGATTTTTTAAGTTAGATTTTTTCAATAATTATTGATGTATTTTTGTCATTAAAAATATGAGAGCAGTATTGGATAGCGATTGGGAGACAAGTGTCATCAAAATTTACATTCCTGGTTCTTGCTTATCTTAACAATAAATATTTATTTAGGACCAACCTTCCCTTTCCAATTAAAACGAACGAAAAGTTCGAACAAACGTTAAAAATTAACGAAATATAAAAAAAATACCGAGGTTCGGTGTTGGTAATGTGATTTAAATATCCTATAATTTGTTAATTTTATATGAGCAAGCAACAATTTAGATAAATAGGAAACAGAGATTTCGGACAAATTCTGAAAATGAATTATCATTTAATACGATACTAATATAATACGAATAATGTGAATACTAAATGTAATACATTCGTATTACATTTTGGATGCATACAATTCAGTCGACTCAACAAAGAAGATCGTATACGATTTTAAAAAGGTGAAACAACATTTATAACAACCTCAATGGACAAAATATCTCGTCAAAATATTTCGTTGTTTGTTTTAAAAGCTATCACTCAATTGAAACATTTCAATGAAAAATACGACGCAATAATATTATAACAGGCAGATTATCAGCAAAATTTAGCTTCAAACATTTTTTTTTGTTCATAATGCATACCTACTAGCCTTGATGATGAAGTAATTAATGGTTTCACATTCGCTTGTGTAAATATGAGAAATGTAGATATATATAGTTTATTTTATATGATAAAACATTAAAATCAGTTAAATTTGAACGTTAAATGGGAATTTAAATGATGTTTCATTCACTACGTAAATACATTAAGCCATTTAGGTTTAAATGCTGTTGTGTAAATGTGTAAAATCATGATGGTACCATTTAACATTTCGACCACTTTGAGACAAGGTTGTCTGTAAATGTTTAAGAACTTTTTAGATCTATCTTTTATATGTATAACTTACAGATCAGCACAACAAAGCAACTAAGAAACGATCGACAAGGAAATTCTCGAGATAGCTCAGAGAAAACCCGACATTCCACGAGGGTTCACGAAAGCAGCCGTCGTTCCACAGCTGAGCATGATATTATATCTTAGCTTAATATTCGCTGCACAACTGCACATATATATCGTATTGAACATTCACTGATCATAAGAACATCTTCATTGTTTTTCCCCCACCTTCACTAAAGTCTTCAGAAGGTATTACGAAGAGTAAAAATTTAATAGTTACGTAGGTTAGTTTTATTTTTTCTTATTAAGTTTAAGTAATAATAATAGTTTAAAAATTGACATTATAATTTCTATTGAAGAGTAGGTAATTTCATATTCTGTTTGACTATACGTACAGTCAACAGCACATCGACCTACCCGAATTCATTGCAAATTCATTGCAAACTTGTCTCGTTGCAAATTATGCAATCTTCTGTTCCTTAACTACTTAAGAGTTGCATAAATTTATTTATGTAGAAGGTATTAGTCTCGTAATTTCTTGTGAATTTTTAATTAACTAAAACTATTCAGGTTAAGAAAGTAACATTACAATAAAACTTCAAATCTCAATCTTCATTTTGTATATAAATAAACATCCAATTCTTTGATTTTGCATTGACTAAGTAAGTTATTCCAAAATGTATAAGTAGAATTTTAACTCGAATTTCAATAAAACTCAGTATCGCTTACCGTATCTGTGCCCAATAGTAGAGTATCACATTTATCCCGATGGTAGCAAGCCCAAAACGTCACTTATTGAACGTGCAAACGCTTACCCCAGCCCGGGAAAGTGATTTACTGTTATCATAAACTACTATTCAACGACCCGGGTAAGCGACGAACTTGTGGTTTGTGTGTAGTAATACTGGCTCTAAACTTCTGGTAATCACTTCGGGTGTAGCCGCGACACCGATTTTAAAGTTCGCTGATCGATACATTTGGAAGTAGATGTACAGTACATTTGTAGGTGGAAATATATGGAAATTAAGGGCAACAGGGTATTACATACGAGTACAATTGTACATAATAATTCACATCCGTCCTTGGCTGGATTTTTTCCTACTCCACTTTACTTTGTCTCTGCTTATTATCTGTTCAAAAGGTTGGTTTGTTTTGGTTCAAAAGTTATGTTGGAACAAAAAAAAAATTATGTAATTTTGTAGGTTGCCCAAATATTTTGGTCCGATTGTTGTAAATGAAAGCAACTTCACCAAATCATCTTTTATCATTATATCTGATTTTATTTACTTATTCAGATTTTATTATTCAAATCAAATTATTACCTTCAGAAAGCATTGAAAAATGTAAAACTTTGTATCGCAAGTTGCAAGTCCCGTGTTGCTGGCAAAGTTCCATAAATGGGGCTATAAATTTTCATCACTAAAATTTAATCAGCTTTGGAATTTTGAATTTTTACATTCCATTTCGTTTTAGTCATTACAGAGTATAAAACAAATTTGTTTCTCGCTGTCTGTCCCCGTGTATCTAAATACATGGTGGTTTTTTTATTAGATAGAGTGATTCAAGAGGAAAGTTAAGATGTATAATTTTTAAAGTTATGCCGGTACAAAGCCGGGTCGGGCCGCTAACTACATATATTTTATTGTTTAACGATATTTCAATTACATAAAATCAAAGGTTCTATTTTTCTTCTACGAAACGTAAGTTATTCAAATCACAATAAAATTGCGATCGTAAATGTTATATAAACTTATTTCTGCAAATAACATTTTGTAGCTGTTTCTAAAATAAAGCTGGTTGTTAATCCGGATTTATGATTTCAGCATCGTGTACTAAATTTATTTTATATCTTGATTTCTATCTTCTTCGCAGTGGAATTGGTATATTTATAGTTTTCAAAGCTGTTTTGCTAAGTCAAGGTATCGTTTTAAAAATTCCAGATATTTCAGTTTGTCACTTTTTGCAACAATGAAGTGCAATTGGTCGAGATAATATAATAAGGCCGTGTGATTATTAAGGCAGTTCGATTTCAACTCTTGCTAATGATATCTTGTATCGACTCATTCAAGTTTTTGATTATAACACACTCGTACAATATTAATGTGTCCATCGACACGCCAAAAATAAAAATGCATTTCACTTTACACGATAGCTGTGGTGATAGGGTGTCGACTGTACTGATGTTATTGTGTATATATATGTAAGAACGCGGCGACGTGACATTTGACTCTAATATTTTAATTATCCGTATTAATAACCAGTTTGGATGGAGGACTTGTTCGTACGGCAATTCTATAACGATACTCAACAATAGCTTTCTTTGTAAGAAAAGAGTTTGAGAACCTTAACAAACACAGTGGTCCTGGCTAATGGTAAGGGCGTGTCGCCCGCCGGATACAACAAAATGCGAGACTTACCCGCGTGCCGGCAACACCCACACTCACCACACTAAGAGATTCTTAAATCAGCCATAGAGTTAAAGATAATGTGGTGGATAGAATTGAATTTTACTGTAACATGCCGGGTTTTTTTCTATAAAAGAGTTTAACCCTTTGATCCTGGAGATAATAAAATCAATTGAACAACAACAGGATCGCGTCAGATCGAGTCGCGCGGGAAATGATAGGTTAAGAAAGTTTTTTGTAGTCACGTGATATGGGAATGTTGCTCGAAAGATACAATTAAATGCTGGATATGCCTACGTGCTGACAAAACCGACACTCACTGTGGAAATGTGTTTCTACTAATCCAGCAAGGATTTAGTCGCTGGAACCTGTGACCCTGGATGTAAATCGACCTTAACAGAATCATAAAACAGATTGAAGATTTAACAAAAATATGATAGTAAAATTGACATTGAAAGTCATAATATAATTGTTTTAAATATTTAAAATTTGTGTAATGGGACGATTGACAACCCAAATTGCAAAGAATGACGAAGAGAGTTGACTCCGAATGAAATTGGAAGGCTAAGCAAAGAAAGAGAGAAGTTAATTTATGTTAAGACGTGTCTATAATTTTGTAAATCTTTAAAATGAAGCGAGTTTCTTCAAAATTTCCGCGGATGAGGAAATTGCGTCGCGTGTTTACGTAAATACTCGCCGACTTCCTCATTTAATATTGAATACGTTTGCAACGGAAATTATTCGATAAAAATACTTTCACAACGAAAAATATTGTAAAGGTAGGTGTTTGATTTTATTAACGAAAGTTAATTCGTCTTATTCTTAGCGAGTCGCCTCTGGCGTTCAAATATGTGCTGCCAAATCTTTGTCTGTGGCGTTGTATAGGTCTGTGATTGTGTAGTTGAAGGGGCTTGCAGTGAGAGAAATCAAATAGAATTTACATTAGGTTGAGTTCCTCAAGTCAAATTTGACGTTTACTTTTACATGCGCCGTCGACGTTTTTACAAAATAGCGTACTTGCATTTTCTGCGCAGGTTAACGTCAAATTTGAATGGTGCAATGGAACTTTGATAAAATGAAATACTTTTTTCCTTTTTTCTTGGTCTTTGTGCACTTGAGTATTATTCTTACAATAGCAATAAAGGTGGTGTTCTACATAGGAACTTCCTAGGTGTGGTTATTTCACTCCCCTGAGCGTTTTCGCTAATCTTTAACCGAACCAATAGGAAAAAATAGTTCATGTTGTCCAATCGGTCGGACAAAGGAAGTTGGACCACGTGGCCAGAGCGCTTTTCCCAGCTATAGAGCGTCGGAGTTATAATCCGCTAATTGCTTATAATATAAGGGATTCTATTAATTTATAAAATAAATACATATAATCACCGCTATTTTTAATCTATAATTTATATGGTATACTAAGAATAAATGTATACAGGTGCTTCCGCTGCAGTAAAAGTACATTCATATAATTGTCATTGTATTCATAGAATTGTCTTTGTTTGCTGTTTTATAACGATAGTTGAGAATTTATAGTAATCCGCGTCTCGTCGCAGACCCGGTTGTTTACAGTATCACGAACAGCAAGTTTGGCAACCACTGGATTACGGGAACAAACAGTTTTGGAACCACTGGATTATGGGGAACAAATAGTTTTGCCAGACTAATTGATGTTTTAATGTTGTTTTGCAGTTCAAAATATTCATAAGATTTTTTTTTTATTTTCAAAATGTTTATCTTGATTCATGGTTTTAGTTAGTAATTTTTATCGGGCGGAATAATAAGCCTAGGCTAGATAATAATAGTATTCCCAAGGAAAGTTGACGTCAGGCAGATGATCATAAAAACAGAGCCCAATCTCGAAAATATTTATTTATCCGCCTTCAGGCGCCACAGCCGTAAATGAAACCGGGCACACGCGAAAGAAAGAGAGAGAGAATATAATCGGCTAAAGAACAATGATCAAACGATAGACTGATATGAATCATCCCCATCCAGAGACACATCGCATATTTGCGGGAGAATAAAGCGCTATGTATAGAGCACTCCTGCGTCCCCTAGTAGAGGGATGAAACGTCGATGCGCCGCCGGGAGGGTAAACACGCCATCAGATACTACCCCGACTATGTTTGAACAGATATACCGCTTTTGTAGTCGTAGAGTATCATTTTCCAGTGTAAAAGATAAAGATTACAATATATACCAATTAACATTATATGCGAAAGTCTGTCTGGACCGCTTTCACTCCTGGAACGTTTTTGATGAAATTTGGTATGCATGTAATTAAAACCCCCATAAACTAGTTCAAGCATAAACTATTTTTTTTTCAATAATAATATTGGTTCTAGAAATTAGTAATTTGGCATGGGTAAACATATTAATAACATAAAATATAATTATACTCAGAAATGACTATTCTACGCTGACGAAGTAGCGGGTAAATAGTTAGTCATATTATGAAATGTAAATGAATACTCAATTAAACAAGACTTTCTTTCATTCATTACACACTCAGGTTGATAATCAACCAAAGTGAAGATTTGCTCACGATGTTTTCCTTCACCGGAAGCAAGTGGTGATCGATGAAAACTACTATACATGAATGAGATTGGTAAACAAACTCACGTGGCACGAGTAGAATTCGAACCTGGGACCTTTCGGTTCACAGGCGCGCGTCTTAACCATTACACCAACACCGCTCCGTATATACTTTAGATTTATTTGTCTACCATTGACAATATTAAGACGCTATTTCACTTTGAAAGCGTCCCTAATGTAATAAATTTAACGGAACAGCCTGAGAATTTGTCAGTCCAAACATACACGTCTGATATAATGTTGCCTCGTAAATCACTAATGTTATATAATATAAGTGTTGCTTACATTTTTCAATTTTATGATTAGAACATCTTTCTGATTATCTCTCTGATTACTTCAATGGTAATTAAGGAATAAATTGGATGATTTTTGTATAATTATTTATTTCATATCTTGTATACTGCTTTCGGTTTCAATATAATAAAACATACTATAAAACAAAGTCGCTTCCCGCTGTCTATTCTTATGTTTGCTTAGATCTTTAAAATTACGCAACGGGCTTTGATGTGGGTTTTTTAAATAGAGTGATTCAAGAGGATGTTTTAGGTGTTATGGGTTTACCCGAGCGAAGCCGGGACGGACCGTTAGTTTAATTATAAATGACACTTAAATATCCTGCGCAGATTGTATTAAGCTTATTAAGCTAAATCAATATGACAAATAAGGAAGTTACAACTATAACTATATTTTTTACTTAGCTTGTCATTGTTTACAATGCGTGGGCATTATGAATAAAACCACTATTTATTTACGTGGCCCATGACACACATATACCATGCCAATATCTTGTATTGAAAATCTTTGCCTTTCAAAACATGTGAATATGATTATAAATTTGAAAACGACATCCCTATAATAGTTATACAGTATCGGAATGTAATAATAAATGAACTTTATTGCCCATAAAGTACACAAAGAATAAAGATTAGGTACATATGGAGCAAAGGCGGACTTATCAGCAGTCTCTTCCAGCCAACCTTTGGGTAGAGAAGAGGAACAAATGAGCAGGGGGTGGGCGCAGCAACCAGCAAATACAATAAACATAATGATAAATATACATATATTTACTTACACAAATAGATACATAACTAAATAAATACAATATAAATAAACATACATAGACACTTATATATTGAATCGAAATATACTGTATCGTAAATTTTAACAATGCCTTTTACTAGATTGAACTAAAACTACAACAAATCTGCACTTTCAATATGAATGTTTGCACAATTACCAAAGGTGCCAATAATCTAATATTCCGAGTGTACCGTTAGGTTATACCTCGAAAATTGGAAGATTTTCCCATTTTCCCAGTATCTGAACTGCAATATCTATTTCTGGATTTTCAATTAACTATTTCACTACAATAAGGCTTGTCATTTGAACTTCGCTATAATACTTCAACGCAAATTTTGTAATAAACCTGAAATATTGAGATATATCTGAGAAGTTTATAAATTTATTATTCCACAAATCATATTTCCCAGAAGCGGCGGTTGTCCAGTAGTTAAGACGCCCGTGACGAACGATCCCAGGTTCGAATCGTACTAGCGCAATGAATACCTATGTTTTCATTATTTATCACATGTCAAAAGCGAAGTTATTCCCTCAACAAAATATAAAGTATTTACTTATTTCGAAACAACACAGCTTTAATGGAAAAATTAAACAAATCGTTCCGATTTCCCCGTAATTTATTTTCCGTCTTCACTAATAGCTCAGTAATTTCACTAATTACGACAACAAAGAAAAAGTAATGCTTTCCATAAAAAAATTCGTTACCGTATTATTTCGTTCTTTTGTCCAATCGAGAGTTTGGACCTTCCTTGCGACCCGACGACCAAGCTAAATCATATTGCAAAATTTCATTTAGTATACGGTGAATTTACTAACATTCCGACTGTCTTCATTGTCGTCCCTTAAAATAAAATTCCAAAATTTAAAAAAAAATCTTTCTAAATTTAAAAGATCGAATATTAATCATTACATCCAGTACAGAGAGAGTAAAATGATTCTTGTCTATGTCAAAATTTGTAGGATGGAAATAACGGACTGTTCGAAATGCTCGAAAGTAGGGTGAACTTTCGAGCATTTCGAACAGTCCGTTAATAACGATAATGTCTTCAATGTTGGGTTTCTTAATGTATTTTTTTATTATATAGCAATGAGATATTGTATTGACTTTTAACGATTGAAACCACAACAATGGGATTCCAAGACATAGAGGAGTTCGAGCTAATATAATTTTGATCAGCCATCCTTTTGGACCGGACATTGCGATGTTGCTTAACAAAGCAAACCACTACACCATTGAACTCCTCATATAGGAGTATGTTTTATATATATAAAAAACCGCTGTTATATTCAATATAAGAGGACTTACGAAACTTTTCGGTCTGTAAGCTGACTGACGAAAATTCATCCAAGTAATTTCATTGAATATTTTTTGATGGCTCATTTTTCAAAACTTTGCATCGTATAATATAGAACGAAAACACATCGTCAGCGAAATTTGGACATGTTAACATTTAACTTTAAATGAATAGTATTTACTTTCCCAAGGAGGGTTGACGTCAAGCAGCTGGCCGGTTATAAAATCACAGATGAATCTTCAAAATTTTAAGGTGTTTTTTTTACGTGAGATAGAGAAGAAAGTACATTATATTGAATTTATAAGGAATTTGCACTTCTACACTAATATTTTGTTTGAAGTGTATTTAAGTGTGTCATCGGGATTGTGATTGTGATTAGGATAATCAATCGAATTCCTACATCATTTCACCGACAGAAAGCAATACTATTTATGAGGTACTTTTTATTGAAATATTTCCACGGGAGCAAAAATTTACAGTACGAGTATATTTGACAAAACTATCGATGAGAGTTTATATGACGTTTAAAATTTAAATTCAATGTAAATAAATTTACATAACTAAGTAAGTAAATTAACTAAGGTAAATTTATCTAAGTTAAAATAAATTTCGTCACCAAAAATTTAAATTATTCCGTGAAATTGAACTTTCAACTCGCGCACGTTGTTGCACCCCCAGGCGCGAGTAAAACTCTTTGTTCAGTATTTAAACATTAATTGAATTCAAAATTACGTAAAATAATTTGATACATAAATACAAATTGAAGAGAATTAAAGTTATTTGAATTTAAAAAATACTAGGTATGCCTTTTGTACATAAAAGTAGCTACTTCAAATGGAAGAAATTTTAGCATATAAAGTATTTTATTTCTTTATCATGCACACAACAAAACAGTGCAAACTTACAAATAGGAAACTGAGTACAAAGAAAAATGAAAAAAACAAGAGACATGTTTGCCAAGTACTATTATAGATTATATTTTCCTCATCGAAATTGTAATTGCATGAATTATTTTCAAATCAACCTGTATTGGTTCGAATTCTTCGCAAAGAGCGGCCGCATTAGTCTTTAATGAAACCTAATTTAGCCTGAAGCCTTAGAATTCCCGTATTTCCAGTAATAACTGCATACCAAGAAAATTATTGTGCATTTTGAATTGACGACGTGTTGATTCCAGGAAATGATATGCGTGTGGTCTGAAGGCCCACTTATTGAATTCTATGCTTGGGAATTTGGGAATTAATGAACTCTCCAGAAGAATTGTGAAAGTTGGAATTAGATTTTGTGGAAAGCCCTAAAATGTTCGATTGCTTGTAACATTTAAGGTGATCCGCACTAGTAAACTTTAACGTTGACTTTAACTGACTGTGCCACTGACGTTTAGATAAAATAGCGTACGTTGCGTTTTTCTGCGCGGATGTGATTTTTACATTATTTAATTGGCTATTCGACCGAGTAAAAAATGTAGGTATGATAATATTTAAATAATCATATACAAAATCAAATGTCACTTTGATTGATCAGTTTTAATTTAGGAAATTTACTAATTTTTGGGTCTCATTAAAGTATAATTGAAAATGCTTTTTGTCACCAAATTGTGACGTTACAATACATTATTGTAATACAAACTCCATATAAAACTTTGACAATAGTTAAAAGTATCTGATTTGACTAGTTGGAGAATAGCCTATTGTATTTATAAATCATTATGACATCAAAATAAACAAGTTGTTAAAACAATCCCCAATTAATTTTAAAGGTTATACGAAAGAAAGGAATGATTTCTATATTGTACACATATATTTACATAACAATTGAATTTTATTGTATTATAGCACTAAGAAGTCTCGTAGCTCCATTGCTACGAGGTATCGTAGCTCGCCTACGACGTAAGCCTACGCCGTAGACCGTATGGCCGTGGGCGGGCTACGATACTTTGTTGCAATGGAGCTACGAGACTTTTTTGTTCAAATATTAAAATTTATTTGTTTTATTTTTTTATAAAATAACAATGTAGTGACTAAACAACCTTCAACATACTTAATCACCTCACCATTACTTTGAGCTCAACGAATTAGAATTATTTTTGTTTAGTTAACTATATATATATATAGTCGTATTACGAAATTAAAACTCTCGACATTCTATAATTTATATATTAAATAAAAAATCCTCACAAACTTTGGCATTTATATTATTAATAGGATAATCTTTACTGAGCTCATTATATTAATGTCTAATTTTAGAAACACTTATTTCTTCAAGAAAACAGGCGGTTGGTAATCACGCCCACGATGTGGTCGAAACTCTCATAGGAATAACCCATGGTAATTTACATATCACATTGTTATAATAATAATGATCTTATAAATATATATAAATGTAATTTAAATTCTATCAAAAAGTAATAAAGATGGAATAAATTAATACAACTGTATATTTTATTAAAAAAAAAAACTAGTTGATATAATAAAAAAAAAACTGTATTTGCTTTGATGTTAAAGCCAAAATTATTTCATACAACAATCAAAGGGAGTGAAACAAAAACGAATTTTGTTTTAGCGTTTTATCGCAAATGCGTTTTATCGCAAATTGAAGTGTCAAATTTGACATGACACGACGTAAACAAAGCATAGTTAATACAATAACTATTGTTACCTTCACGCGGACCTTTTCAGTGACATGTTTTAAATAACATTTAAAATGTTGAGAAATTTTCGCAATAAAAAAATTAAACTACTCTCTCTATCCGTTTTTAATTTTGGGTTATATCGGTGACACAAATTATTCCGGGGCAGATATAACCAAAAATTAAATCACCGGTGTTGGACAATCTATGAATGTCATA
The DNA here is from genome assembly GCF_027563975.2 of Plodia interpunctella. Lineage (NCBI taxonomy): Eukaryota > Metazoa > Arthropoda > Insecta > Lepidoptera > Pyralidae > Plodia > Plodia interpunctella. The sequence continues at coordinate 6,101,522 of NC_071308.1, read as the reverse complement.
TTCCCAACTGCCCCATATCCTGCACTATAGAGGACTTGAACGAGGCCAGCGACCGAGCGATCAGCGTGGCCACATACTGATCGAACACCGCCTGAATAACTATTCCGACTTGACAAGAAGAAAAAGGTTAATCATGTGTACCTTTCATCACACAGGTAGATGTCCTAATTAATAACTTTTATTTATTGATAGTAATAGTAACTTCATTAAATATCATCATCATTTCGTGCTCCTCTCCTCCACTCTCTTCTTTCCCCCACACCTCTTCTCCTATTCTATATCCTAATGCAATAAATGCATCTAATGCATCAAAAAACTAATATTAGGAAATAATAAAAAACACTGTTTAGTTTTGTTATAGAAGTTAGTAGTTTAAAATCTAAAAAGAAATATGACGAAGTATAATAATGCCAATAATAGTATACCACAAACGCAATAAATTTGTCTAAGTTCAAAAGTAAGGATACGAAAAGAACTATTACTAAGTAGGAATAAAATGTAGACAAATAATATGAACATTTGAAATATGACAAAGTAATAAAAGAGAATGTCTCAAGAAACTTATCCTATGTTACGAAATAAGTACGAAAGAAAAACCGCGGTGACGAGAGCGACCCACGAATATGTCGAGTTTGTCCAGACTTCTGCTAACTTTGACATGCCGCGCCGGATTCCCTATTTGTGTTTCGTATAAAACTTTATTTCTAAATCGATTTTGTTGCCAGCTGGAAATCTTTAGTTTGTATTATAAGTCGAAACTATGATGAAACACGACTTTGGATGGCGCAATTTCTATTAAAAATTTCAAACCAAAAATCCGATAACCACTTAATGGTCAAGATTTAAGTTGTTTAGTATGTTTAGTCTCTTGTTATATGACAATTAGATTTCTTTTTGATTTAGAGTTCAATTAATTTTTTTTTGTTCTGACACAACAATTTATGGTACAAACTTATGGTGTTTAAAATTTTACAGTAATATTTATGTATTACTACTATCAACCACAATATTTCATGCTTGTTGGACAACATACGACACTTGTCACCATTTTATTCAAATAATTTTGACTTGAGTTTACTAAAAATCTATATGAACAAAAATTAAATTACTCACTGATTAAAAAAATATTCTCATTTATAGGCAGTTATTGTTGTACTTCAATATATAAATATTTGTTTTGTTAAATATAGTGTGTTTCTCTATAAATACAAAAACGTTTGCTATATTTGTCAAATTACTATTAGTAGTCGTTAAAACGCGTGTAATTTTCTATGAAAATGTCCAAATCGCGTGTCCACACAATGTCAACCTGCTTATCTGATAGGTACTTTGCCGAGTTAAATTGGTTTAGCAAAGTTTAATATATTTGCCGCATTATTTTGTTTTTCACTAAATTCTTGATTGAGATCGTTAAACACTGGTATTTTTATTTTGATTATAATATTTTTTTTGTCCCTGCCTAGATTAATTGACAGATGGTGATAAAGAAATAAAATTAAATTACCCGATTGCGAAGTTACTGGCATCATCTAATCCGCTAGAAAAGAACTGTTGGTTTCCAAACGGCTGAACAAATATTTTACAAACATAGCTAAGAACACTTCGATTAAATTAATTTCAAGTAAAAAAAGAAATAAAAATCAATCCAGCCGTTTGGCTGCTACTACGCCACGGACAGACATACATCTGTATGTCTGTCACAGACAGACACATTAAATTTTCCTTCTGCAGTCGGGGTTAAAAGGATTTTTTCTAAATTCATTTTAACCCTCGACTCTTATCCAGTTCTAGCCAGTAATTGCTGCCGACTACGCTATGTTTACTATATATAGAGTACCATTCAGTGTCATCATATAATTTCAGGCTTACTACGTTGAGTGATGAGCATAGACCTCGTTTAAACCACTCGGTAATAATAAATTAAATATACCTACCTAACCTGAATTATTATATCAATGTGCATTGCAGCTTAGCTTCATAGTACAAGTAAAAATTATGTGAAAGCTGCAGCTGTATGAATTTCACCAATCTCTAAACGGACTTTACACTCGACGCGCACGGTTTGCTACCCCATAGAGCTAGAAAATACTATAACTTATTTAAGTAGTTTTATCGCCAAGTGTCTGAACTTATGCTTAGATAATTTTCGCTTGGTGTAGTTAAATATACCTCTATAATACACAAATATTTAATAATTTGATGATCGTATGTAACTAGTATTATAAATCGATGAAATCGTTCGTCAAATTCGTAGTGACACTATTGTCAACACGCTCGTCCGCTATTGGAGGTACTGGGTTTGGTTCCCAGGGCAGGTAAGTATTTGAAGGTACTTGTGTACTGTGTACTGTGACCGTTTCAAGGTTCGTGTGCCGCTGGGTTTGATCCTCAGCGCAATTTTAGTGTTTAGTATGGGCCGTCGATTGTTGTCCGTTTACTTTTATGTATTTTTTTTTGTAAATAAGTAAAATATGCGGTCATAGATCAACCCAACTTTTTGATGCGTTTGCGCCGGACTGTTTAGGCAGAAACCGGGCAAATACTGGGCTATTTATGCGACAAAAAACTTAACATAAAATTTTAACATTAACAAATACATGTTACTATCACAAAAGACTAGTCCTTTAAGTTTTGGCATGTCTTTCATCTTCTGTCGTCATCTATACATTTCATTTCCCGAAGTAGGACATATCGACATTGAAACATTGGTTTTATCGCTTGGCAGCGCTTTGTGGTTGACTTTGTATTTTTACTTTATTAGATTTTAGTGAAAACTCGTGTTAGAATATAGATTTCTTTCAATTGACAGAAAAGTTTGTTCGTTAAGAGAATATTTAACTTAGAAATAGTTATATTTAAATAGTTATATTTATTAAAATCCGAATAATATGTGGATAAATATGTTACATTAAAGTTGCAGACTCTATGAGTCTATCTCATAATTAGAAAAAGAAAAAAAAAAACTAGTTGAATTAATTTATCGGAAATATATTTATTCCATGTATCATAATAATATGGTAGCATATTGCTGGTTTCTATGTATGTGTGACGAGTTGGACGCCACAAATTGAATCGGAGGCCATGTGTTCGCGCCGCTTGTTTTCGACAGCCAGCATCGCTTTTCATTCCTTCCTCTAATTTGTTGCGGCCACAGACTAGGGTGAAATAGACTGTTGAATTTAATTATTATTATTAGGTACTATTTTAATGTGTGTCTAGTGACTATTAGACCTTAAGCTTGGTATTTACTTCAAAGTGGTTAAATCATTCATCTACAGGAGCCATTAATTTCGTTATTGGTTTATGATTGTACACATACAAATATTACAGGAAATATTGCCACGTCTGGGTCCAAGGTCTGTATCAGCTATGCTATGAACATTTCGTAAAGACAATGTTTAAAATCTAAAATAGTGTGTAAAGTCTGGATATTTCTGTAGTCTAAGAAATTCCACAGTCTTGTTTGTTGCAGCGCCGCCGCCACAGTTGTTTAATTATGCGTTTTCGGAGTCGGATTGTGATACACTGCTAATTGAGTTATTGTTATCACATTGTCTACATTTTGTTTATTTTTAGTGCATTTTAATTGTCTTTATATTGTAGACTGGATGCGTCATGAAGTTGTGATGTGAGAATTTTGGCATTACAAGTATTTTATGGTATTCTATCAGTTTCATCATCATCATGATTTCATGATTGAGTCTCTTTTTCCCACCGTTGGGAATAGACCACTCTTAGTGAACACCCTCCGTTCCGGTGTTATACCTTATGAAACCAGTTTCTTTCTTATGTAAACTTTTCTACTTTCTATAAGTATACCGATAATGTATTTTGTCTAGTAGATTTTGCTTGATTGCATATATTCTATCATAATATACCCAAATTTTGCTGTACATACAAAAATTTATATTCATTAGTATCTTTCTTACGTATCTTAAAAATACAGCGTAAATAAATAACAAAATGTTATCTCGTAATATTTCTATATGCGTCAAAATATATTACACGCAAATAACATACAATTTTCGTTAGAGTTAAAACAGAAATACGACAATTATGAAAATAACAAAGCTTAGACAATTATGTTCTGACAATTTCAACAATATTATGTCGATAACCACGTTCAGTGATATCATGATAACCGTGTTTCCAAATTCAATCGTTTCCGATATTACATCACCAATTACTTGGTAAACGTGGAATTGATACATTATATATACGATCGAATATTTCGCTTGACTAGAGGGGTCCAGTAATAAAGTTAGTTAGGGGTGTTCTTTCAGGTTTATTTGCCCTTGACCGTACATTATACTATATATTAGTAAAACTAATAGACGTATTAATTAATTGCGCTTCATGATTTTCTTTTTCATAAATATCATTGGATAAAACACACAACTTCCAGTTTTAGAAATATCATAAAAATTTTAAAAGTTTGGATGTGAGTTTGTCACTCACTGTACACGGATATAATATGCTACATCTCAAAACTCTCGTGAAACATCTTTGAGTTGTCCAGAATATTATCTGTCTAAATAATCCAAATTAATCTCTTCATGGACGTCAAAAAGGTCTGTAAAAAAGGCAAATAACGAATAGTTACCTGTTATACTATACTTCCATTAAGCCGGCAATGTACTATCATAATATATTTTCCATACACAAGGCACATGATTGATTGGAATACGCCCGCAGTGTTTGGTCGCCCCAAATATTTGTTATGGCACTGTTCTATAAACAGACCTTGATTTTGACCACTGTGCATAAGTTAAATATCGTCAAACACCAACGTGTTTGACGATATTTAACTATCTTTGGTTGGGGTATTATGTAATTTGTGCTTTGGTTATGAATTTCGAGAAGGAGAAGGCGAAATTTATAGTTTATTGGAATACGATAAATGACTGATGTTTTAGACATTTAGGTATACACGATATTTTTTTATTCAGTGCACATTTTTTTACAATAGGCTCAGTAATTGGAATTCAAAAAATTCAAGTGACAAGCTTTCAACTTTAATTTTCACTTTTCACCCAAAATGTATTATGGGAGGTCAAAAAGTTTTCCCATTTTTTTAAAATCGATTTCTTTGAATACCAATTAAGTTTGATTTTCCGTATCTGCTCACAAAATTTGTGCTGTGTAATTAACCTTTTTCTATTTAATTTTTATTTTTTTATAGTATTCCGCTATAAACCATCTCTCCTCTCACGGATCTACTGGAAGATATTTCTTTTGAAATAAATAGAATCCTTGTACTTGTTTTATTGTATTCTACTTTTCTCTAATTTTTATATGTACATAATTAATCTATAAATAAATAAATAAAGAAGGGTAATATTGTCGATGTCTTTACTCTAAAAATAGGTAAAGAATGGAAATAAGGCTTGTATGATAAATAGATAGACAAAACGTAAAGTACATGTAAGAAATGTTCTCTTAGAAAGTATAATTTAAGCATAAAATATATACAACTTATTAAAGTCATCGATCGACCAATCATATGTAGCAAACTTATATCCGAGTCTATCTAGGAGATCTACCATAACGAGCATAACCCGAGATACAGAATTTACACATGTATCTAGATAATATCAGTTGGTACATATGCCTAGTAAAAGAATATTGAAATTACAGAAGAAGTACTTTGCATTAATTTGAATTATGGATTCTGATTATGCATCCTAATGGTCTGACAATTAAGGATACTGAAGACCATACTACTTATGTGGAGAACGCGAGGAGGCTTCAACGTTATATGGCTACCAAAGAAAAAAATATTGTAATAAGATAAGAGGGTATATGAGAGTCAACAAATTACTCATGTAATGTATACCGCAATTTACGTTTATGATTTGTGTGATAATTAAGTGTCGCTGAATGATCTGTTGACATGTCAAAATAAATATCAAATTTAGATATAATCATTCAATTATTCGACTAGTGTAGGCTAATTTTAAATATATTTTGTGCCCTGGATACTTACCTAATTGGTTGATTAATTATCTGAAATCTATCTGGGTAGTGAAGAAGAAAAAGTGGGAAAATTGACTTTGGGCTCCGACTATGGTTGTAAGGAACAAGGATAACCTACGATAAGTCAGAGGGATATACCTAATTGTTTTGTTGACCGCATCTATTTGAAAAAATGTAAAAACTTCGCGTGCTAGTTCTATGTTATCATTAATTTGACATTGTGGTGATTAATTGCATACGTCTGCCGCTGGCCGGACGCGTCCGATTGCAGCAAACATTTGTCACAAATAGATAAATGGATTATCACCCTTATTCGGCTATCGATCCTAGTTCCAATATCACCTTTTGCATTGACATTTATCTATGGCTTGATATGATTAACGACGGAGCTTTGTTGTGATGATGACCATATGTAGGTCAGAGGACATTCCGATCTGTCATCATATTTCTTTGCATGTAGGTACTTATTTCAGAGGAAGTATAATTAATTTTTCACTAACTTCATATAAAATTAAGTATTTATTTAGGTAATTGATTTGCTTTAATCCATACTAATGTTATAAATGCGAAAGTTTGTATGTCTGTCTGTCTGTTCCGCTTTCACGGCTAAACCTCTTTTGGTATGTATATCGATAAAGACATATGTATAGAATAGTTTAAACATAGACTACTTTTTTTTTCAAAAATCAAACCCCAAATAACCATCCTGTGAAATTTTGTTTGAAAAGCATGTCACGCTTTCGTAGGGAAATTTACGCGGGCGAAGCCGCGGGCAAAATCTAGTTTTACCGACCGGCTGCTCCACAAGAACAACGTTCTTAAATGCTTGACGATGATGAATATTTGCATATTATGTAATTTTAGCACATGATTTGTACATGTTTTTGCACGTTTGTAACATATCTATAATACCATGTTATATTTAAGTAAAAAGTTATTGTTATGATAATAATGTTATTTATTGTTTTACTACAAGGCACTAATACACATTTATTTATTATATATGTATTCAAAACCGCTTTTGCCAAAAGACAATTTTTACACTTATCTTCACATCTATATAACCAGTTAAATAGAGAGTTAAATATATACCATCTTACTAGCCGTAATTGTAAAATACTTATAAACAACTGGCTGAAGTCCCAAACATATGAAGAAATCGAATCACTTTTATCTAGAATTAATTAAATTCCACCCCATAATGTTTAGTTTAAATTGTGTCATTGCTTTTTGTTAATTGCATGTTTGTTCCTATTATTTTTAAGCATTAAAACTTGTAATTGCACATTGTCTGCAAATAACACATATTTAATTATTTAAGAGCGGGTCTTCCTAACACAGGTTTATATAACTTAAAAGAAAGGCCCAACCTTGGTTCTAAAATTGTAATTTTCAAGACAATAAAGAATATTATTATTATTATTATTTAATGTCACAATCTGTCTATAAAGTAGAAATTTTTAGCGAAATACATTTTTCCAAGCAATAATAAATAAGTATACAAATAAAAAAAGGTTATAAAGATAAAGCATATATTGAAAAATACCCGTCGTTGAGAGCCAAGAGGGCGTAGCGCCCTGATTTACTTAGAGACTGCGGGTCTTTGTTACCTGCAATAAACTAATTTTTAGTTTTTCATTTGGGTATCATTCCTCCTAACTGTCGACAAATAGAGTACTTATCATAGAAAAAACGTTCGAATATTCTAAAGATAAACAAATGGAATTCTGACATGTCTGTTCGCGATAAACTCAAAAACTTACTGCACGGATTTTCATGCTGTTTTCAACATGTGATTTTTGTAGAAAGTTTAGGTGTTTGATTGATTATGATTTTAACCGAGTAAAGCAGGGACAGGCTTCAGGCCACTATATAGTATATTTATATCAACTGAAAAAAGAAGCTGAGCACTTACATTTATACCAATTTACTACTTAAGTAATTCCCAGAAAAGACGCATCAAGTCTTACATAAAATATGTTGTACAAAGATATCGAAAATGCTATTTCACTTTCAGGTGAAGTGAAAATCGTTTTAAATGGGATCCTCTGTCACGCTTTGTGTTACAAACGACATTAGGATATACAGAAACGGATCCATTTCTACGGTAAAATTTCTTTGAATTTAACCAATCATATTATAGTACTAACGTAGGGGACGTCTCGACTTTTCTTTGGTAAAAACATAATAATTAATACTTACACGTAAACAAGTAAACCTTCATTTTAGGTATCATACTATCTATTAACTAAACTCGCATCAAAATCTTTTGCGTAGTTTTAAAGATCTAAGTATACATAGGGACAGACAAAAACCAGGAATTTCGGTACTTCGTTTTATACTATCTATGTAGTGATAGTAACGTAATGATGAGGTAGTAATATTAATATAGGTACATAAAGTACCTTTTTTAAATAGGTACCGGATAAATGTTAAAGTATGTTTATATCCGAAGAATTAACATATATCGCAGACGTTGTAATAATAGAATTGCCTACGAATATGTTCGGGTTTGTGACGGTGCGTTTTTTCTGTTTCTTGTTATATACTTCCATTTTATTCGTTTTGAAAATATGTGTCATTCAATTAGTCTTACAAGCTCATTATTTATATTAAATAGTGAAACCTTTTCTTTAATTAAATTGCAAGGAAAGTCTTCGAAATATACGCACGAATATAACGCTTCATCGAACTGAATCATCACGAGTTCTAACCTGGGGCTAAAACGTGTGTAACATGAATATCAAATAAACCATGAAAAAGAAGAAAGATTGAGATGGGCTCTGGATCAGGTTGGGTATACGTAACCAATTTATGCTCAAAAACCCGACGTAAACCCAATTACGTTCTTGGATTTTCCTATTTTTCTATTAACCGTTACCCACTTGAATATTTGCATATCGGTTACTGACAGACTGCTATTTACATGATTTTATTTTTAAAATCGATATATCGCGTTGAGAAAAATAATATCGTAAAAATTTGTGTTAATTTTTAAAGATTAAAAAAAAAATACTTGAACAATATTTAATACCAAAACGGTATTACATTCTCATTCAGAAAATTGACTTTCCCGTACTTGACTCTCTAAAAAGTTAACCCCAGAATTATATTAGAAGAACTTATATTCAAGCAGAAAAATCGCAATTTCATAAAAATTGTCCTGGCTCTCGGAAAAATATTGAGGTCGTGGACCTTTTCTTTCTGGCCAGTCACTATCTCTGAGTCCGTATTTTCTTTATTACATAAATAAATACAGAAAAAATAATAAAGCTTTATAAATATGGACTCATAACACTGTGGCCGTGGTCCTAAACTGCGAATTGATCTTTGCAAAGCAAAAAGAGGATTAAAATGAGTGAAAAAATAAGTCTTTTTTTGTTCAGAGATTATTCTCAGAGAGAAAAAAAAACTGGAAAATCGGAAGCGAAAACTGCGTAAATTGAGTGAACACGCACAAAAGAGCTAAAAAAACGTTGCGACAAGAATATTTGTAGCCGTTTAGAATCAGGGATTTTGATAAAATTGAATCTGAAGTAAAGCGTCCAGTAATACGAGCAAAAACAAAAAAAAAATTGTTTTATGTCTGCGCATGGAAATTCCGGAGAAAACATGAATATCAAAATCAGTTAGATTTAATTGAATAAATAAGGGTTTACTTTTGCCCCCAACTGCGCCCGCTGCGCAAATATATAGGCTGCGTTTGGCATACAAACTGTCGGTACTGTCCACTTTTAGAGTAGAAATTGGAATGAATGTTGAGCTATTGTTATGAATCTTTATAGGTACGGTTTAAAGTAAAGACAGAATAAGAGACAGATAATAAGAAAGAAAGAAAATATTTATAATAAAAATATTATATTTCTCAAAAACATGAGTACAAAAATACAAATTGATGTTAAAATGTTTTATCGAATATAGGTATGCAAATATAAATAAGTAAAGAGGAGCAATATCCACTACAAATAACAAAAAATAAATGAAAATATTTTATACTAGCGCTAAATTCTTTCTGAGTCTATCATTAAAGAAATCATTTAAAGTATAATAACATTTATCTTAACAGATAAAGAAGATAAAGACTTGAGGGGCTTTTTAAATAGATTTATAGATTATATATTATAAAGACATATATATATATATATATATAATTAAGTAATATAGATTAGTATATGAGCAGCAAATGTTTTTTTTTTTTTTAATTTGTTAGTTAATATTTATCTACGATTTTAAAAACTTTATGGCGTGTTAATTAAACAAAATAAAAGCTGACACCTATATTCACTAGGAAAAAGAAATTAGTTAAACACACAGATTATACAGCATTAACATCAATTATCATAATTGGTACTCAATAATAAATGATAGCGGTCAATCAGTGCCCGCTAAATGATGACGTCATTAACATCCAATCATCTAGATAAACCTGATACTGCATGCCTCGTAAGCAATATGTCCGATTACTGCTGATTTAGGCAATTATGTTGCATAAGCAACCGAAATAAAAATCAATATAGTTGCTGAAACAGCTGAGGAGACTGATTTGTATCTGATAAACCATCGTATAATAGTAGATTCTAGATCCATATTTGGGTCGCTGAGCCAGCGAAGAAAGTTAGTATACGCACAAAAAAATATATCTTGTACAGATGTGTTTGAATATTATAGAAATCATAGTTACTGAAATAACTTTTATGAACCTTATGTTTATTAATTTATTTACAAAACATAATGGTGTAAATATAATACTTACAGATAGGAAACTAACAAAGGTACTACTTATTTTTACAGAAATTCCTTCCAGTAGAGTTATTTATAGTAGTATCATTATGATTAGTTTTAATTATTTTCTGTTCGAAAAAACATTTCTATCTCGATGTTTAAAACATTTATGAAACAATATTTATTTTGTATGCATGGTAATCGCATGAGTACTTGGGATAATTTGGTTTGTAGTATCTTTGATAAAATATCAGACAAAATACATTAGCAAGAAATTCAAAACTTAATTATCTTTGTCTCAGCAATCTATTATTCTGAACAGTATACACAACTTTTGTTGAATAAAATTGGCGAAAAAGAAATTAACATATCTACGATTCTCCTGATAAATATTTGCAGGTGATTAAAATCCATTGTTACGTTTAGTCTATAATTTACTTATAATCGAGTTAAATTATGTAACTATTTCAATAAGCAACTTTAGCTCTACTTGATATTACGAACTTTGTTTTTGTAATCATAGATTTTGTAGTCAGATTGAAATCCTATCCTGATAGTAAATGCGAAAGATTGTGAAGATATATTTGTGTTTGTTTGTGACTCTTTCACGCCAAATCCACTAGACGGATTGTTATGAAATTTGGTATACGGGTTAGTATCTAAACTGGAATAATGCATAGGGTACTTTTTATCCCGACATTCCCACGGGAGAGAAGCTCCAGGGCGCAGCTAGTTTGTCTTATAATAACCTAAGTGGTTTCATCAAAACTTGTTAATCCAGAGGTACAAGATTTGAACATTATTTAAATATTGTTTTTTTTTTAAATACAGAACTGGCCATAAACAGGAACAACAAATCCTTAAAGTAGATTCTGGCTGAACAAGCAAAACCAGATAATCGGATCGTATTTATATACAAGCAAGTTACTGTGAAACTCCATATTTTTATATTTGTTGCGTATTATACGCAACCTAATTCCGTCCGACCCGTGTTAACTTTTTAGGCACATGGCTTCATATTTAGGGAGACTTTCCACTAACTCGCACCATTTATGTTGAAAAAAACTAAAATTTTAATAAAAGTTATGTTTACTTATGTCTGTAGAATTTTAATTTGAAACCTAATCACGTATTCAAAAAGTGTCTTTTTTATTCCATTTATTTCTTATTTTGCGATTTAGTCTGTCTTGTCTAAGCATTTTCTCGGTTCCTTTCGTAGCCATTGAGGGTCGGAGTCCAGAGTCCGCTTTTCAACTTTTTCGTTTCCAGTTACGGTTTAGTACCTATATAAAAATAGAAAAAATTTATTATTTCTTTCTTGAATTAGTATAATAGGCTTTTTTACATCAAAACTGTCTTTTTGTGTAGTAACAAAATTACATAATCTGCTTTAGAAAATGTGCCAAAATCTATTTAACTCATTCAACATGATGATATTACAGCTTGATTTCGGTTTTTACAAGCTTTCATTTAACTTATTATGTACCTATGTCATTTGTCTACGATCGGGTGGCGTCTTGCAATTACATTTTGAAGCAGATATCTTCAAGCGATTTAACAGAAATTTTGTATACAGGTTAATATGGAAGATAATTATTAGAATATGCATGACTTATTGGTGCACCCAAAATCGACTCTCAACGAGGGAAGTCTTCAACAGTTTACAACATGGACATTTTTTTTTGTCGTGAATTGAATGCAACGACAACAAAAACTTGTGTCAAAAAATATTTCGAATCTACACCGGTACCTTAAACGTGATAAATAAAATCGACATTTTGATTGGTTATTATCATGATCAATTCAAATCAATCGAGTTCAGCTCAATTGTTATGAATATAGATGTAAAAGTTGTTTAAATAGATTCATAAACTTCTAAAGAAATTTTGATGAAATTTTTTGAGTTCTAACTAAGCTAAGTCAATATGCTACTTATACTTATTTTATTGAATGAAATATGCAGATACGATTAGAAAAAAGTATGTATCTACAAATATTCAAAACGTTCAGAATATTTGCACTGGAAAACTAAACAAAAATACCGGATACAAAAACCTTGATTCAAAGTAAGGGATCTGCATTCAATTATGCAAAAACTCGTCGGATACAGTCGACTGCGAAAAAAAACACTAAAACAATTGCGTATTAGAGCTATACGCAGAAGTTGGAATGAGAAGGACAATAGAAGATACACGATACAGATCATCATGTATCTTCTATTGTCCTTCGAAGATACATAATAACAACATACGTTTACGGAAAGCTTACGATGACAATGTTGACGACACACTCAATAAAATTTTTCTTATCTTATTATTAATTTCTAAATTAAGTTAAAAGCATGTGTGACATGTATAACAAACCCATTTGAAAATGTTAAGTTTCCAATGCAGCGCTGATCAAAGCATCAAAACAATATTTATTGTCATTTCTATTGCAATGATATTATTAAGATTTCAGTGGAGCTGGCCGAGAGATTGTTCTGTAAGCCTGCGAATAAAGAGTCCACATCAGTTCTGGCAAGTTGCCCGCTTCCTAGTTATTCCATTCCGGTCGGATGCGACCTCACTATTTGCAAATGTTGTTAAGTGTGTCGCCTAAATTCCATCGATATCACTATCTTTTCTTTACGGTTGCTGTCACGAAAATTGCCAACAATATATAACCTCATCCTACTAATATTACAAATGCGAAATTATTTGTGAGGAGGATGTGTGTTACTCTTTCATGCAAAATCTACTGGACTGATTGGGTACACCGATACAATATCACTTGGACATAGGATATTTTTTATCCTCAAATTCTCACGGAAACGAAGCCCAGAGGCGCAGCTAGTATTTTATAAAAAAAAGTCCTCTGCCGCGTTTGTCTGTCTGTCTATTCGCGATAAACTGGAAATGTAATGTACCTACTGCACTGCGGAATTTAATTTTCACCAATTGTAGTGTGACTCCTGAGGAAGGCTTACGTGTATAATTTATTATGTTTTGACCCGAGTGAAGCCGGGGCGGGCCGCTAGATTCTCTAATGAAATTTGTGAGATGTGGTAAAAATCCATGTTTAATTGGTAAGATTTAGTATCACTCCACGTCAAATAAATTATTGTAAGTACATTAAGAGGTTGTATAAATCGCATTTTATTTAGGCAAAAAAAAGATACTCTTACTTCAAAAACACTTGGGCCCCTTTGATCTAGCTGAATTTATTATTTACATCTACATTATCGAAATTGTAAATCCTTACAGATATTGGATATACGTTCTTTGACAATAAGATAATAGACATAAATAAAAATCTATCTTTTGTTTAACCTGATTCAGATTGCACCGTCAACTTTGACGTTTATTTTAACGAGCGCGCTGACGTTTAGACAAAATGGCGTACTTTGCGTTTTTCTGCGCACGTTCAAGTTAACGTGAAAGTTAACGGTGCGACCCACCTTTAATCTTGTACTTTTTTTCTTTTACTTTTCCTTTTTTAGTTATTATTCATAGCCAGTATGTACTACCTAAAATATTATAGTGCTCGTCCAAATCTCCTCAAAGGTGTAGGCTAAAAGTCAGCTGTTATTTGTATTTTTTTAATGCTGAGCTGTAGTATATTTGTTGTTATATTATATTATTGTTAGTTTTAAGAATTTTTTTTGTGTATCTTATTGTAGTCATTGTATTAAGTAGTACAAAATATTTTTTTATTTGTATATCTAAACAATTATGTTGGCACATTGTCACTGCTGCAGATTATACTTATCTATCTATTCTATTAATAATTATATTAGTACAATTACGATAAATCCTTGTCACAATAATATAATATTTTGTTTGTAAATTTTGATATAAAAAGCAACATTTTTTTCTGTTACTAGAACTCAATCTTACGACTACTAAATATCAATCCGTTCTCAAAAAGCTAATTCTCGAAAATATTCTCGAAAAGCGCTTTCTCGTTATTTGTTGTGAATTTTCGGCCCAACGTCACCATTCTAGTTCCACAAAAGTTTTTCTCCTTCCTAAGAATCAAATTATGTATATGAGTCTTCAATTTCGAGGTCGAATTGCCGCAAAGAATTTCATTTATTTGTGAAATCTATGATTCGTTTGCGACGCGGAAGCGTAATTTTCAATAAAGATTTTTTTTATTGGAACGCGCGCTGGTGGCATCGCGAAATTCTTGTCATCATTTTGACCATAAAAATCCATCGCTTATGCCTTAACTAAAGATGTAAATTGATTGAAAGCAGCTAGTGTTCTTCTCATAAATATCTCCAACCAATTAAAACCAAAATTGCCTAATCACAATACCCTGCAGGCTACTGTATCGTTTATCTTTATCTCCTTATTCTTACATATTATGAAACAAGATCCTCTTTGCTATCAACTCAAAAACACGGGCGGATTTTTATATGGTTTTCATCAATAGACTATGTGATTCCTGAAGAAGGTTTAGGTGTAAAATTTATTATGTTTTTACCCAAGCGAAGCCAGGACGGGCTGCTAGTTTCTTTATAAAATAGTGATGATTCAGAAGTAAAAATCGAAACTGTATAATGTCAGTGTTGAAATTCAAAATAAGGCAAGGCAGCCTTAAAAGTTCAGCTAAGTCTATATTGGGAATGCAGAGAGCACATTACCGTAATATGGGGCAGTTAAGGTAATGCAGTATTGAATTTTATTAGGTTTAAATGCAGTTCCGTCGCCATTCCCCACAGAAGTCGTGCATCAACGTGGAATCACTTCGACACACAAGAGGTAATAAAATGTGCGGTTCGAAATGAAATACGTTATAAAACTTATACTAGTTTTTTGTTTTGAATATTTTAAAGTTAGAATAGTTTGTATGTTCTGTATCTGCATCATAAAAGTGGACAATTAGGGTGAGTTGCACCAGTCACTTTTCAACACCAGTCAATTTTGACGTTGAATTTAACCTGCGCGTCGCTGACGTTTAGACAAAATGGCGTGCTTTGCGTTTTTCTGTGTAGGGTAAAGTTAACGTCAAAGTTGATTGGTGCAATCGACTCTTAATATTGCTGTGTATACTAATGTTAGAAATGTGATGTGAAACTGTGTCCGTTTGTCCTTTCTTCACGTCAAAACGATCCAAAGAATAGGATTACCATGATTTGGTAAAAACAACGGACTAAATAAAATCTGACTTTGTCTTGGCGTTGGAGTCATTAAATTTATTATGGCAATTTCCCCTAGATGGAACGTGGATGGAACATATCAGATTTCGACGAATCTCTTATCGATGAGAATATGTCAACATCCGTCTGTCTGTAAACTACAATATAGAAGTAAAACTATATAATTATAGAAAGTCAGTTTCAGGTAATAATAATACCAAATGTTCTTGGGAAGGGAGAGCTTGTATGAAGAGAGTGATGAATCTATACTATACACTCAAGAAGGCAAGTGAGATTTGTCAGGATCGTGGCAAGTCTTCAAATCTCCTAGTTTTTTCCAACCTCTATGGGAAATAGCATAATTATAGATAATTTTTACATAGATCCGTAAAAATTACGAGCAGCAATCAGAATGTGTATATATAGTTCAATAGTTTAATACTAAACGAACGAATTGAAAACATTTAAAACTGTTTTTTAATGCTTAGGTCATGTACCTAAAAAAACATACCATACCATATCTAAAAAAGAACAATATTACAGAAAAAAATAAAGCTGTGGAATTTTCGTGGTTCACTGGAAGCGTGCGGTGCGCCGCATGCGTAAAAATAAATAGCGAAAGATACAAGTTCGCCGGCAATCCGCCGGTGAAGAATCACCGACCCATTTGATAATACCCCACAGAAGCGTACGGATAAGTAAATAAAATTGAATAATTTACGAGTAGGTTTTACCACGGAATGTCACAAGCGGTGATGTGAGATATCAAATTATAAGAGGTCCTACGGACATGCGCAGTAGAGAAAAGTAACGGTGGGGTCCAGTCTGCTCGACGCTCGTTGCCCGCGCACGACCTGCGCTATGTACCGATTCAAATTTCGAAACTCGTACCACGTTTCGAGCGAAACCAAATTTTTTAAATAACTCTTTGTTTTTTTTTAATATGAACAATCATAATCAGCCAGTTTCATATCTTATATAATCTGTGAAGTGGCCAGACAACGGTAATAGTTTATTAAAGGTTTCATTAGAATTTACAATCGTTTGTGTTGTGTTATAATTTGTTATGATCTACCGGAGTTAAAATTCGTGGCCTAATTTAATTGGTAAGATGCGTTTTTTTATAATTTAATTATAAGTATATATAATTTATATAATACATTTTGAGATAAGATTTCTATACATATATCTATATTTTTTGAACTCTTTTTTGGTAATTAGGCGGTGGTGGAACTATGTAGTATCGCATTCATTAAAATACTTGATATCTATATAGTTTCTTTTTGAAAATAAGGTAAGGACGACAATGAAATATTGTAACGTATTTTTCGCTTTTTACTTAAAATCTTTCCCGCCATTTTCTGATTCTTTGTTGCGTACAAACACCAAACAATTGAAAACATTTTAAGCAAAAAAGCCAGTTTTATCAAGTTCTATCTTGAATCCACCGATGCATGAACCGATCCGCCTTTGATTGAATACAATGTTATTGATATAAATATAATGTTAATATATTTTATCGCATGTTAGAAAATACTTTTGCCCAACAATAGAAATTGCTAGTACAAATCAAGGTGAAAAATATGTATTTTATAAGCTAAGTAGCTTTTCAGCCTATTTTTTGTGGGAAATTCTCCTGTATCTATTTCTTTAAATTATATGTACGACACAAAGTTTCAGTCTAGTACTAATATATAATGACAGATGTATATCACAAAACGAGTGAAAAATAACTGCAATATACGAAATCTAAAATTAAAAGCAAACCACAGACTTATAACTACCTACATATTTAAAGAAAACTTATTAAATAGATTTTAGATGTCGGAATATACAGTAGGACTAAGTTTTTGCAATGATATTGTCTTACAGGTTGTTTAAATAGACGATATTACGACATACCTAGGAAAATAGGCACATTTGCGGTTGACAGAAGCCTTTATTAGAGAACATTGTGTTCTAAAATAATAAGGTCAAATGGCTACAGACCTTTATCAAAAGTTTACGGCACATTTTCAAAAATAGAACTAAGGGTGAGTTGCACCAGCCAACTTGGATGTTAACCCTAACCTGCGCCGAACAAGGATATCACGCCATTTTGTCTATAAATGACTGCTGTATGCAGCTTGAAGTTAACGTCAAAGTTGACTGGTGCGACCTATTCTAAGACAATTTATTGAGCATCAAGTCTTTGGCATTTAATTTTCGCGCAATCGAAAAAAGATACACATATCAATCATGTACTTACACACCAGCAAACAGATAATGCACACTGCACACTTGTGTAAGCTTTTTTATCTTATGAGAGTAGTGTAAAGTGGTTTTATGCGGCTTACATAGTGCTTTAATGCATATTATTTTTCAAAAGTTATTACAATTATTGAAGCGGTGGTGGTGTAATGTTGAAGCCTGTGAATCGAAAGGTCCCAGGTTCGAATCCTACTCGTGCCGTATGAGTTTATGTACCAATCTGACTCATGTGTAGTAGTTTTAATTGACCATCTTGCATCCGGTGAAGGAAAATATCGAGAAAACCTGCACACTGGTAGATTATTAACTTGTGTGTGAAATGGAGAAGGCAATTGCAAATCACTCCATTCATAGTGCCAAAAAAGTTGTGTGTGCTTTATTCCATGTAATGACCACGACCCTTAGCCATGAGGAAATACGACTATGAAGAGAGATTACAATTATTGTAATAACATTTTTAAAATAGATTTATTCTAATTTCAAATTCTGACAGCTTAGTGATTAGTATGGGCATTTGAATGTTATACAATTATGTATTTATGTATACACAACATAACAGTGTAAATATAAACTTACATATAGGAAACAAAGTAAGCATTGTCCATGAACAGAAAGCTTTGCAGTCCAAGGTCCGATTTCTTACTATTTATATTCCATTTCGAACGGTCTTTGTCATTTAAACTACTTGTATTTGACTCCAAATTCTGTTCTCAATAGATAGATAGGTAGATAAACGGAATTATTTGTACCAAAAAGACATACCTACATTCACCATAACAAGTAAAAAAAGGATAATTACAACTACATCTACGAAAAGACAAATACCAACATACAAATTTATCCCAACTAATATTATAAATGCGAAAGTAAGTTTGTTTGTTTGTTAGCTCTTCATGCATTATCAACTAGACAAAATAATGTGTTACACATAGGGTACTTTTTATCCCGAATTTCCCATTAACGCGAAGCCCCGAGGCGCAGCTTGTTAAAATATAAAAGTGCACATTAAAATTTTTCGTGATGTATCTGAAATCTATGATTAATAAATATCTACAAAATATGATAAAGGGACATACAACACAAATTGATAATTTAGTATTTATATTATTCTTTCAGTATATAACGTTGTTTCTAATATATATATATTTATCGACATAAAAAAACACAAATGGATATGAGGATCAGGCAACTAGAGAGACACACATCACAAGTTCGCTAACGATATTTAACTTGACGACGACTCGCGTAAAAAGAGCAAATATGGAGCAAGTTTCAGACTTGCTTTAACTTGTGGTGTTGATCACAGTTTGAAGTTAGAACTTGAAATTAGCATGAGCAAGACAAAAAGTTTCACGCTGCGAAATAATTAGCAGATTTTATTTGGCTTCGAGTAAGTTTGCGTGCTCCGAAAAGTTGCATGCTTGTAAAGACTATTATTCTGCAATAATACATCATTATTTTGTAAGATTTTATGAATTTTAATTAATTACTTGATCTTTAACAATTAGGTCGACCAAACTCGTTACAAATATTATTTCTAAGAAAGGGAATATGAGATGCATAATTTTCTTGAAAATGAGAACTTTATTACATTTTTGTGAAAGAAAAATAGTTCAGTGTACCCCCTCCTCCCTCCACCTCACTCATCTGATTTTACTTATTACATAACCCAAAAAAGGTCAGCTTAGATATTTTATGTGCGGCTATATTTTTCCAACACCCTTTTTAAATCTAGGGTTGAAAAAAAAGTGAACTTTTTATATTACGTACGACGTGAACCAGATTTTGGTTTCCGACGTACTCTTAAGATGCAAATTTTCCTATGTCGTGTTCAAAATGGATATTATGATAGGTGTGTGAAATTCGCACAAATACTTATTTCTCATAAAAAGGCCTATTGGAAAGAATAGAGTAAATAATTAATGAATAAAATATTCTATACCATACATATAATCCTAACCCGACAAAGACAAACCCTAAAACAAGGCATCAACATCATCATTAATCGAAACAACGATATTCAAAACACATAGGAAATCTGAGAATCCTTTTCAAAACCGGTAATAGGATTCCGGTAAAATGTTTTCCGATGCACGCTGCTTAACTCGACTTAGCCAGACTCCGCACAATCCTCTCTGATTGCACAGAACGCTCTTTTTTCCCGAGGCGTAAAATTTTTACAGCCGCTTGCGCGCCGATCGCCGACCGTTTCAAAAAAGAAGCTTTACTAGTTTTTTCTGTTTTCCCGATTACGCTATCCAGTTTTATAGTTCAGTTCGCATGGAATGGACCAATAGGTGTTATAAACTTTGGTTTTCTGTTAGAAGTTATATTCAAAAACTTTTCTTTTTTATAACACTGGCCACAAATGTTGAAATTAAACTATAGTATATTATGAAACCTTTGGAGTAGAAAAATAAGAAAAAAAGAGTAAAAATCGTCAAAAATTATCGATTTTTACCCTTTTTTCTTATTATCTATTTATTTCTTTTTTTTGCGTGAACCGGTATTATTCGTAACTTTTCCTTTGCGTATCTATGTCAGCCCAACATGTATTTTTTTAATATGACAATAATATATTTGTGTTTATGGGTAGGTACTTAGAAATAAGCCTGAAATAGGACATTTCATCCCTAAATACAACATCAAACTATATCTAAGTACAAACTTTATTTTTTATTTTAGCAATTTCAAATTTTAGAAAGTCATAATGGAAAAGCATGTTGTATCCAACGACAACCGATACTTAAAAACACAAGAAACGAATTCTCGTTTATTTTCATATTTTACGCTCTAAAGCAGCCAAATTTTCTTTGTATTAACATTTTCTATGCATAGAAGCTAGCACAAAGTTGAAAATACAGATTTCCTCTACGGCGATGATTGCACAAACGTGGCGCTAAGCCGCTCGTCGTCAACGCCGATCAAAGGAGAACGGCGACTCGGCGAATAACGCCTTTTGAAAGATTCGCGTCAGGGCTGCCTCTTGAATTGAATATTCGAAAATATACACCTTTTCAAATTCCAATCTTTTATTCAGAAAAAGATGGCAATCAACAATTTTGCTTCAATATTCCATGTAATCTTTCTTATAAGAAACAGAATTTTGTTCCACATTGAATTTACAGAGCCACAAAAAATTTAATGTGAAAGTGAGTGACATGGCATCGCAAATAAATATTTTTATTTTCGCCCCGGTCCTGACCTAGCCTCAAGGGCTGGCCGGCTTCAAACTTCCCCATTAAAAAAAAAATGAATACAGAGTTGCTTAAAACTTATAAACATTAATATTATAATATTCCTTGGTGGAAAGTTCTTCGTATGATGGATGGAACGCGTTTTGCAGTTGGTCTTAGTGATGATTATATCGACTAGTTCTAACTAATTTTCAACTTTCGTTTCATTATTAAATCGTACATTAATAATATTCATTACCGATTCGCGTTTCATTATTAAATATAAATAATGTAACGCGATAAATTTCGAACCGTTGGTTCGATATTTCAATACAATTTTTAAGTTTGTGGGGCATCATAATAGGTTAAGTCATTTTCGAAATGTTCACAATTTTGTAAAATCAAATCAAAATTTATTGTGCTCGCGAGGTGTAAGTTCGCGGCGAACAACTATATTCATACTTATTAACGACTTATAGCACACCCTATCGCCATCGATCTGTAGTTAAAGACCGGGTGATATTGTTCATTATAAAAAACTAATCTGTAATCATAATCGTTTTCACTGTCAAGATTCCAGTCATAATATCTCCCAACATTAGATAATTATCGAATATTTACTTACTATTCAAATAATTTGATGTTGTATAAATATATTTATATTTAAATTATAATCTTATATTAACTCGAAAAATCCTACACATACCTATCATCATTTAATCGTAACGAGTCAATTTTAACTTTAACCTGCGCACAGCAACGTTAAGCATACAATTTTTGTCTTGTCGGCGGCGGCGCGCAGGTTACAGATAACGTCAAAGTTAGTTAACTTTGATTTGGTTGCTCCAACTGGAGCAATCTAAATACAATTCGCTACTGAAATTCGATCTATTCTAGTTGAGGGAATGTGTGTCCGTCCGAATAAACATTGCTTTGCCTGACATGCTTTGATGTTGCCTTTTGAGGGCTCAAAATGGATAAAACCACAATTACCTTAATTGGTTAAGGCCTAGCGTGCTTCCGAATCATTGATTTACAATCCGTGGAAATAACTGTTACGGCGAATTAGATAAATACTTTATTCGATTCAGCTGAAATAATTATGTCAGCGGTATTATATCCATTAATATTAAATTTTCGTTAATATTGACAGCGGCTAACGGCACGTTTCAATTTGTAGAATAGTCGATTGAAAAACATTGTGTATTATATAAAGGTGTATTAAAACTAAACGTGTTAGTAACAATGAATGTATTAAATATCCGATATATTCTGTGCGTTTATCCGTCTGGCAACGATCAAATTTCATTTCCTTTTTGGGTTTGTTTAGTGTGAATTAGTCAAAATTTAAGAGAAAGTATTAATTATTTATAATCAAGCGCCACATTTTACAAGGTTTTCTTGAATATTTGAATAAATGTTATAAATGTTGTCTAGAATAGATTAACACTTAAAGCAATACTGTACATTTTGTGATTATTTTATAAGAGAAAAATGTATTTATATTTTCACTTTCGTTCCAAAGCCCACCATGAAAGAAGTACCGCAGAAAATATCGTAATATTTTTCTTAAACTATATCGCCATTGGAAAATCAAGTTAGTCTTGTTATGACGGGCGATAAAATGTCCATCTTGTTATAAAAACAGTGTTCACCGGAGCTAAATCAAATTTTCCGCCCGCTCTGACACTTCAATACATATTGCAACTATTATGTACGTATAGTATTCGAGGTACTCACAATAGTTACATCTCACACTCATTCTGATGAACGTTTTCTTGATTAACTCGCCTGTGATTTCACAAAACCAGAGTATTTTATTATTCGGAGTTTAAATACTCGTATTTATCATTTTCTTCACTAGGATATCACGTTATACTTGAACGTTATACTTGATAATGCTACAACAGAAAAAAATCATACAATAAAACTAAAAACATACAGACAAGACAAATTATCCAAGAAATTACAGCTTACAGACGAGGACAAGTTTTAAAGCATTAGATCAAACAGTCCAGAGTTCGTAACATTTTGTCGGCAATAATAGGAGCAAATAACTTCATAGAATGTGATTGACACTAACAGAAAATGTAACTTTGGAACAAACTTGGAAACTTTTGCTAACGATATACGGAGGAAACGGGAGCTGTCGAAACAAGATGTCTGATTTTTCCTCATACTTTTTGAGCAAACACGAAACTTTTTTAGTGTTGTCGAGGCAGTCTAATATCGATGGTCTTTTGATGCTAGCGTTATCATCGATCCTATGCATAGCTAGCAGTAGCTATAATATGCTAGCAATAGTAGGAATAACTACCGATTGCAACGATAACTTTTATCTTTTATTTTTGCCATTAAAATTAGCAGATTTACGGATAAACTTTAAATATTATTAATCTACAACAAATTATTATTAAGTAAATAAACTGCACTCATTCAATATTATTTTGGATAGTATTAGACCTTTAGAAAATATGGTTTCGCCGTATGAAAACTATCGATAGTTTGGTCACACTACTGCCGATTTTGCGATAATTAACGGTTAGTCTGGTATATAATATATTGGTTTTATCGCTTTGGTGAAAGAGAAAAGTTGATGCAGAATGTATAGGTATTCTTCAAAGGGTCTAAAAATAGTTTTTTACTCACTGGGAAAGTGCAAAATTTTGACAAAATCTGTCTTTATAACATAAAATTGTATTGTATTCGTATATCCTTCAACAGTATGTCATTTATGCATGCTGTGGTATAAAAATATGTTATATATATTTTTTGTTAAGTTACTAGTGGTTAAAATGGCACATCTGTTGTGACCCTTATCAATAGTATTATTGCAAAAATTTCCGGAAATTATTTCAGTAATTTTTCTTCTGTACCTATTTATTGTACTTTCTGCTAATAATAAATTTTTCTTTTGTACATGGCTAAAATTAACTAGAATAGGATATATCCTTTATTATGACGACCGACTGACGACTTCGGTGCTTTCCTCTGAACCGAGAGGTCCCGGGTTCGATTCCCGGTCGGGTCATGATGGAAAATGGTCTTTTTCTGCTTGGCCTGGATCTTGGATGTTTATTTAAATATGTATTTGTTATAAAATATAGTATCGTTGAGTTAATAGTATCCCATAACACAAGTCTCGAACTTACTTTGGGGCTAGCTCAATCTGTGTGATTTGTCCGAAAAGAAAAAAATATATATGAAATTATGTAGCACAGCCAAGAGGTTTAATTTGTCTTCCTCTTCTTCATAGTCGTATTCCTCATGGCTGAGGGTCGGGTCATTACGTCATACGTGGCACTATTCATGGAGTGGCGTAAAGTTAAAGGAGAAATTTTAATTATTGTTGTTAATCATAGTATTTTTAATTATTTCTAGAGCATTAATAACAATCAGTACACAAAAGAACGAGAGAAAAGTTTTATCTTTTTTTCTTTTCCAGGTCATTCGTCGCCTGCAATTAGTTCAAAGTGACCTGTTCCCCAAGACTTATGGGACTTAAATGGGAGTGAAAAGACTTAAGTGAAAAGTGAAAAATAGTTCATTTATGCTAATGATGTGAAAGACGGTCGCAATGTGGCTGCCAACGGTGATGTGCCTCCTGGCACGCCTGGGTAAGTTTTAATTACATTAAAAAATATTTTAGTGTAATGCGAACTGTTTAAATGTTATTTAAAGCTAACAAACTTGCAGCTGGGATTCAGTAAGTAATTGGTGGGAGATTTTCATTTTATTCCTTTTTTAAAATTAAAAGAAAGTGACGAACTTTATATGTACGGCATAATAACATTAGTAGATTTTGATGAATGCATTACCTATTTTAATATTTTTGATAATACTCAGAAAATAAAATTAAAATGTAAATAAGTAGGTATTTATCTTGCACAATTCACTTATTTAAAAAATAATAGCACAGACAGCAATCTCTTCAACCATTGGTTAGAGAAGAGGAACAAATTATTAGGATGTGGGCACAGCATCCAGCAAATATAATAAATAAACAAACAATACATTTATTATATTAATAAATATACATTAACAAATATACATGCATATCAACATACAGAAATATGAAGAAATGAAAAATAAAGAACATCAGTAAAAAACCTATATTCTGTTTTAAAGTATCATTATATCCTATAATGAACTACTAATATTGCGAAATTAAATTAAAATTATAAATGCGAAAGTTTGTGAGGATGTATATGTGTTTGTCACTCTTTCACGCAAAATCTACTCGACTGATTATTATGAAACTTGACCTAACCTGGAATAAAACATAGGGTACTTTTTCTCCCGAATTTCTCACGGGAGCGAAGCCCCATGGAGCAGCTAGTGTAATATATTCATGAAAAGAACACAGGATATTGAATGCAAAACGTCACAATTCCCGATCGGGGGAGTTTATCTAAATGAACTTGCCGAATCTAATTTGCATTTTGAGTGAACCAAATTCTCCGACCCATTGTGAAATGCTACCTTTAATTACTGACTTTAACCGAGGCTTAAAAAACATTAACTATACAATAGAAATCACCTCGAATGGGTATGTATAGAACCACTTCATATCTTCCGGTTGAAGGCCATATAGTCTTGGCAGCGGAAAGTCAACAATTATATTCCCAAAGAGGGTTGAAACGCTGACGGCCGGTCATAAATGACGCTGTTTTACTGATATACAATTCTTTATGTAGAAGTAAAACAGCGTGATTTTATGACAGGCCGTCTGCTTGTTGTCAACCCTCTTTGGGAATACTATTGTTGCATTACGATACGATGCTATACGATAGGTTAACCTGACATGCGGCTGACTGTGTACATAATATTCTACAAATATTTTATATCTGTACATAAAGTTCAATTACAAAAACTAACAAAAAAAAAAACTCTGTAATTGCTGTGTAACGTTAATACATAATATGTAATAGTCGTACATTATTTATTAACATTATTTATCTTAAATTTTTCTACAAGCGCTTAAATCAAGAAAAATGTTAGTCAGAAATCTCTCTCCCTATAATCCGTGCAACCTACGGCGCAAATGATGGAAATAATTCTTTCGCTTCTTTCTAAGCCTGATCTATACCCCTCTTATTTCCACATAACTTGCAATCTCTTTTATAAGACGCCACGGTTGGGCGATTGCTTCTACAAATTCCCGTGTTATTCGAAAACATTGGTAGACTAAGCACCTATTACGTCGAAAACCCAGATTTCACGATAAAGTGTTGACGTAAAAATACAATTATGACTTGTTGGATTGTTTATTAATTTATTCAAAAGATTAATACAAGGTTCTTCTTCACTAGGGGACCTGGGTTCGATCCCCGGTCAAGTCAAGATGGAAAATGAACTTTTTCAGATTGACCTAGGTCTTGGGTGTTTATCTATATCTGTATATGTTATAAAATGTAGGGTCGTTGAGTTAGTAACCCATAATACAAGTTTCGAACTTACTTTGGGGCCAACTCAATCTGTGTGATTTGTCCATACATATTTATTTATTCCTCATCTTGTCCAGTTGGAGTGGCTGTTATATAATTTTCGACCAATATGTTGCTACGCTTATGGCTCTATCGTAGGCTTCGTTTAGGTGCTCCATCGTGGAAGCTGTGGGGCAGTTGGAACACCGCAGTCACACAGGCTATGGTTAATGAAATCCTACTTGACTGGGTTTTCATGACATCTGTCTTTACACCTGCCCGGAACCTATTTAGGGACATCCAGGCTGTACACAAATGGTGCAAGTATGTCGAAATTTATTTCGTATCTCTCTCACTCATCTGAGCGTTTTCCCGGTTGCTTCCTGCAGCCATTGAGCGTCGGAGCCCAGGGTTCGCTTACGTACCGCTTTACACAGGTTAGTTAACGAGGAGTATAGTCTTTTTCTCATTTTTCCGGTTCCTTCCTGAGCGATAAGGCCACTGCGCCCAGAAACCATAGTATACAGACACAAATTGTGTTATCCATAATTAATTTCGATAATATGGCCCAATTATAAGATAATTTGGCAACTGTATAGCATTACTGTTTTTGTGGGAGCTCCCATGTGTGAACTGATACCATTTGCTTATCTGAAATGGCGCTTTAGTTTGCATAATTATATGCACTGAAACCGATAATACTGGTTAATCTATACGTAATATAAAATAGTTATTTGATTTGTTATAAATCATTTTCTTGAAAGATTATAATAACATTTTAAATCGAGATTTTTTTTACATTATTTGATGTTTTTTTATATACACACATGACTTTTATTAATGTATACTAACACAATTGTAAATAGTTATCATATAATTTTTTTATTGCAACATCGGGAAAAATATTTGTGGAACTTATTCGTTTGATATGTATAATTTTTGGACCGCATTTTCGCAATTGAGGGGTTGAAAAGCAACCCCCAAAAAACCTTTCAGGAATTCTCCGGAATAAGTACGTAAAACAGCATTCATTGCCGGATCACAAAATAATTAAAACACAGAAGTTTTAGCGCAAGTTTGCACGTAGACTTGTCCAGAGTTTTGCAAACATATTTTGTGACATATCAATTGAAAAGGCTTGTTTTGAGGATTTCAAATATATTATTAGTTAAAGTAAATAGTTCAGACGTGCCTTGAGAAAATAAGCAGATGGCATAGTCTAAGTTTTTCTTTTTAGCTGCCCGATCGACATGGAAAAAAAGTTTTTTTGTCTACAAGTCAAAAATATTTTTTTTATATATGTATGTTTGTTTATAACTAAATAACTTTCGAATCGTTGGTGATTTTGATGAAATTTAAAGGTATGTAGGATGTATCTATAGACTTCAAGTTCATGGGACATCAAAATCGGTTAAGTCATTTTTGAAATATTCACAATTTTGTAAAAACTCATCAAAAATTTATTGTGTTCGCGAGATGAAAATTCGCGCCGAACAACTAACATTCATACAGTATATCAATTTATCAAAATTAATCGCAATGCTACGCTATGTTATCGTTCTGCATACTCCATACTTTAGGGGTAAACCTCCAGGGGAATCGAAATGGGATGCGGTGACAGTCATGGTAATAAAAGTAAATGGATGTTACCGGCCAGGGTACTAACAAACCAGAGGATAAGCGTTTTTTTTATATAGCTCAAATTGGATCGGACTGTTTCGATTTTTTCCATTAGTGCAACTGATTTTTGGTTTCAGGATTAATTACGTTAAAAAAACCTTCTTTCATATTTTTATTGCTATAATCTCTATACTTATATTATAAAGAGAAAATATTTGTATTTTTGACACAGAGACAGATGAAACATCCAGGGGTGACATAGACAACTTTTTTTTTGAAAAGTTGACCCCAAAAGTGTCAAAGGTATAAATTTATAGTATGTATGAAAAAACGTTTTGTATTGTTGGACAAACTTTAACAAATTTATAATTTTAATAATGAATAAGAAAGAGTTTAACGAAATTACTACTACTTAAGTTTGGTTTTTAATTTTTTAACATTAGTTAGCATTATCTAAAATAAATTAAATAATTATTTTAGTTTACTGTCGATTCGAAATTACAAATTTTAAAGCCATCTCTCTGGTTAAAACTGGTAATATTGTTTTTCTTAGAATTAGAAGTGTAAAGTGCCATATCTAGATTACCAAATAATGACAATATTACTGTCTCTTTCTTTCTATATCATTTAAATTTTTTGCATTATTGTACTTTACTAATCTGTGATTTAAGAAAATAAATTATAATCCCGTTTCCACGACTAATAGAATAAATAATCATATTATTAAATCATTTTATTTCGTAATATTTCTAATTTGTGAGATTTGCGAAACAATTATAATAATAACAAATGCAAATTGTTTGCACCCCGGAACTTGCTATTAGCTGTCCCTTTGTTGTTTTAAATCACCGACCTCAATCACAATAGACTAAGAATTTCAAAGACGAAGGTTCAACAATAAAATTATAATTAAAATTGCCATTCATTTTTAAAGAACCGTTAGACTAGATTTATATGAAAAAAGATTTAAAAGTTATAAATTTAAATTATTTATACGGCATACATCTAGTATACGATATTAGCCTATATCTATCCAGCAGTAGAGTTCTAGTGGCTAAAATGATGATGATGATGATACAACGATAGTACTACTTGTCCGATGATTTGACGGTATAAATACTTCACGAGCCTTTCCTCCGTGCACTGTTATTAAGTTGTAAATTAAAGGTTAAAATTTATTTAATACGGTACCTATTCATCATCAATATTTCAAAAGAACTGTGGGCGTATTGGACCGGCGCGTAGTAGTGATTAATTTTTTTAATCTTTTATTATCATTTAGAATAATCACAATCTATTTTTTTATCAAGTCAATATTTTAAATGAAGATTTGAAAGCCCAACGCACTAATTCTGATTCGTTTAATTACCTATCATAATTTTGTTAATATTTAGGTAATGATAAATAAACAGTTTAGTAAATCGGAATCCTTTGTAAAGTTTGCTGTTTCATATGAAGTGCGTCCCTACCTCACACACAATGCAGTGATTGATTTCCTGCATTATTATCATTGATATACCTGTCTCTAATTTGAGCATTTTTCTGATCCTTTCCTCAGCCGTTGAGCATCAGAGCCCAGTGTCCGCGAATATATCTATTTTCATTCATACCTGTTTATGTTATAATAATGTTCTGTCTAGTACTTCTTATACTTTACGATGTCAATGTTTCAGATGAAGTGTAGGGACGTCACAAGGCATAATGGTGATTCGTTTCTGTAATCTTTTTATTAATGTTTATGGGAGGGTTGCACAGCTTTGATAACCAACGTTATGAATGAAAATGAGAGTATTATTTTGTCGGTTTGGCATGAAATAAACATATTCCAGAGTGGCTTAGTGAGTTGGTTTGATATCAAACAATGGCACATCAAATACTCGTACTACTGGTACTTTGACATAAAACTTATTTCGATATGGAATGTATGTACACTAGATGTTAATCTATCTTCATAGTCGTATTTCCTCATCGCTGTAATGACAGCGACACCGTGGCTACGGATCGTGGTCATTACATGGGATAAAACACACACTACAACTTTCTTGGCACTATTAATGGAGTGGTTTGTCTCAATTTCACCATAAGTTAATAATCAACGAGCGTGCAGGTTTCCTCACAATATTTTCCTTCACAGGAAGCAAGGAAGATGTCAGCAGGTAAAAACTCATGTTAAATAACCCTCAAGAGACTTGAATAAGATCTAACACGAGCGTTAGCAATAACACACTCGATATGAAATAAAGAAATAGGTACATTAAGTATGTCAGCTTTGTGACATAACAACATGTGAAGTTCAATTTAGAATTTTCTTTCAGTTAATTCATAAAAATTAATTCACTATATATAATTGACCGAGCGAACGAAGCAAGCGAGGTCTAACATTCTATAATACTTGGGGCAAAAATACATTTTTTGTTTGTATGTTTGTAATGCGATAACTTTCGAACCGTTCATCTGATTTTGATGAAATTTTAAAGGTATGTAGGATATGCCAATAGAATTTTTAAGTTCGTGGGGCATAAATATATTAGGACAAACGAGGTCTAAGTTCGCGGCG
Source organism: Plodia interpunctella (assembly GCF_027563975.2). Classification (NCBI taxonomy): domain Eukaryota; kingdom Metazoa; phylum Arthropoda; class Insecta; order Lepidoptera; family Pyralidae; genus Plodia; species Plodia interpunctella. Next base: position 6,070,670 of record NC_071308.1, on the reverse strand, counting down.
AACAACTAGTTGTTCACCGTTGATCTGTGTACATATCGAAAAATTTCGATTCAGCAACAGAGTTACATGATCTTATGGTTGGATGGAAGATGGAACATGAAATTGACAAATTACGTTTGTGTCTTTAAACCTTTAGCACTTATTTTAACTAACAAATTATAATTATGTTTAACTTAATTTTTTAAAAATATTCCCTTGTTATTTTATAATAAGATGAAATTTTTCGACAGCACATTTTCCTTTTAGATTCTCGACTCTCGGCTTTATGTATATTTCAACCATTATCTGCACCATTAAACATTTATTATAAGTCACTTTGAGGAGACAAGTCGTTAACTTCCAAAAAATAAATTTGTTGACGATAGTTAGATGCTTACATTAGTCGACCTCGATGGCGCAGTGGTAAAGTGTTTGCCTCTGAATCGAGAGGTCCCGAGTTCGATCCCCGGTCATGATGAAAAATGATCTTTTTTCTCAATTTCTGATTTGCCCGGGTTTTGGATGTTTGTAAGTTATAAAATATAGGATCGTTGAGTTAGTATCCCTTAATATAAGTCTAGAACTTGCTTTGGGGCTAGATCAATTTGTGTGATTTGTCCTTATATATTTATTAATTACGTTTTAATATGGGCTTACTAATTTTTCTTTCACAAAGTCCTTTAATGTCTACCTTAAGAACCGGTACAAATGCGCCGGTTAAACAATTGTTTATCTATTGTGTTTCGATTGTCCGCAATCGACGAGTTAATTTACTGTCAAGGAAATTGTAATAGAAATTAATTTCAATTAAAAATAATACGTTTATGGCGAATATTCCCGCCCTCAGTAGAACCAAATCCTCCAATGGATATACCATTGGAGGATGTGGTTCTACTGAGGCCGTACGAGGTTGCTAAACGATAAACTTGGCAGCTGATAGACAACAATAGCATCCCCAAGGAGTTTTGACATTCACGTCAGGCACACGGCCGGTTGTAAAATTTCAGCCGAATTTTCAAAATTTAAGGTTATTTTTTTACACAGACCCTAAGGTTCAAGCGTCACATACCCGAATGAAACCGGAAGCAAATGGAGATAAGAGATAGTATTTTAAATGAAACAGTAAACATATAATAGCAATATTTCGTATTAATACTGTATAAATATTAAGAAAAAGCTTCAGTCTCAAATATAGATTGACTTTAAAAAGAAGTGTTCCTGTCCTTCAATATTGACAATGTAGTAAAAAAATCAAATAAAAATCTGTATTCCTTTGCAAAAAATAATGTTACGTTGATCTCAAAGCTTTGTGGAAATGTCGTGACATTGTTTGAGCAACGAAGGGAAAAGATTTCGGCCCGCAATTCCCAATTAAGTCCTGTTAGATATATTGCAGCAATCTGAAGAAAGCCCGCATAATGGAAGATATTAAGGCCGCTTACGCAAGCGGAAGTGTCAATAAAATCTAGGATGGTTTTTCTAAGAATAGACACTCAGTATTATGTACTAAGCCTAAGCTAACATTACCGTCATATTTTTCAGCTAAACTTAATTAAATTGTGACGATAACTATATATAGGTAATTATACTTACTTGTTTTTTGTTTAATATTTCTAATAATGTTAATTTTTTTTTGCTTACAAATTTTCATGAACCGTTTAATACATTGTTAATTAAATCTATCTCAATTAATTATGAGATATTTCTATAAGCAATCTCTATGTAATTCAAGATATTAGACCTCTTCAATAAGAAATAAAATAAAATGTTCATTGTTCTTTTGGAATTTTCTGCGAATTTCTAAAACATTGTAATTTAACAGTGTCTATATATAGTTTTATCTATTTTAAAGTATTAGTAATCATATTGTATTGTATAGTAATATATTGTATATACATAAAGATAACTTCAAGCGAAATAGGTATTTAAAAAGTACTAAATTATCAAATAACTATGCAGTTGTTCGCCACGAACTTAGACCTCGCGAACACAATAAATTTTGATGTTATGTAATAAGTTTTTACAAAATTGTGAATATTTCAAAAACGACTAAACCGATTTTGATGCCCCACGAACTTAAAAATTCCATTGACAGATCCTACATACCTTTTAAATTTCATCAAAATCAGACCAACGGTTCGAAAGTTATTGCGTCACATACATACATACATACATACGTTCACACATACACATATACATACAAAGAATGTATTTTTGCCCCAAGTTGACTTCTAGACGTCGCTCGCTCGGTCAATAAATTTAGGACACGTAGAAAATAATATAACAAAAAGTTACGATAAATCAAAATAAAATAAAATTTGCACACATATCTGACATATAAATTATGTGACATATAATTATGAGCTAATTATACGATTAATAAATGGAATTACTAATTAAGCCCATGAGCTATATGTCAAGCTTTTCAGATTAGTCATTTAACGAAGCAATTTCCATCAAAAGCTTTGGGATAACTCGATTAGAATTTTATAATGTATTATATCCGAGTACGACCAGAGCAAACACATGATGCCGTATTTTTAGCGATCTAATCTTATTTTCTTTGGTAAGGAAATGAATTTAGTCTCATTTAAAAAAAAAAAAAATTATTTTTTCGGCCAACACATTATTTACTTATTTCAGTATGTTATTATAGTAGGTAGGTATATATTATCATATATTTTGAATACTGGAAGTGTTAGGTTTCGCTTTGAAAAATCTAAACTCTGAATGTAACTTTACTATTGTTATGCTTCGCACCTAACTTGAAGTGTAAATTTAAAAAAAAGCAGTGATTACAATTCTTTAAGTTTTATAACCCAAAATTATTTTTTTAAATAACCTTTTTTTCAAAGAGTTGCATGTTATAAGGAAACTAGATCAAATAAAAATTTACTTAGCCAATAATTTTAAACATGCTCATTAAAATGTACGTCGGATTTTATGAAATTAATTGGATTATTTAATTGAATCAAAAAAATCATTAAGCAGGTTGTGGGGTCGAAATTTTTGTATGGAATTGTTTGTTTACCGATGGGATACTTTTATATATTAAAAGCGTTGGATGCAATTTGGATTCTTTTCGATGAGGTATTAAATACGATCCAATTCAAATGGGAGAATAATGGAAATATCTAAAAAGATACTTTCAAAAGAATACTAGAAATAGAACGCAATATTGGATCTAACCGCTTGAAGAAAAACGACAAGTAAAAACATAATCTCATTTCTGAGTGTGAGATGAACGTTTTCCGATTTTCTGAATTTAAAGAACGAACCAATTGAAGAAAACTTGAACAATGTACAGGCAATTATCTTCTACTATTTATGCTGAAACTCAGTTTGAATTTCTTTATTTGACCTCGATCGTTGACCTGAGTGCGTTGACTTAAGATTTTTTATTTCTACTTTAGCTTCCGTTTGAGAATCTCCAGAGAACGTTTATAAATTCTGGATGAATCTTCGTCTTATATCAGAATGTTCTATTTAACTCCAGTTTTCATTAATCCGATGTCGTTATCTAGGATCTAGAATTTTCAACAAAGTTTAAATTATGGTAGACTAATAAAACTTAATTAAAAATGAAACCATAGCTTTCAGAATTTAAGATTTGGGTTTACACAAGTTAGTCTCACAAAGAAATGTTTTATATTTTCATTAGTGGTCCCAACATGAAATTTATCAAAATTATCTTGAATCCTTGAGTCCATAATGTAAAATGTGTATGTTCCATCTGGAAAATTGTACTTTTACCGGGTAATTTTTTATCCATTTCCACCATGAGAGGACAAATAAAAAATTCAAAATCATCTTAATATTATGCCAATAATATTAAGACGATTTCCTTGCAAAAATCTATTCTGTTTCATAATTCAAATTTGATAAATCTGATAAAAAATGCCACTATAGATTCTGTGTATTAAGGTATATAGCTGTTATACAATTATTATGCCAAAAACTTAGTATGCTTTACTACATACAATTACACAATACATACAAGCAAACTTCCTAAAATCGGAATTGTAGCAAGGAAGCCAGGAAATCCAACAAAACGAACGGAGCGTTAAAATCTGATAGATCTATTGTATACACGTTTCGAGAGACACATCCGTGGAAGTAATAAAAAGTATTACACGTAACTTTATTGCAATTCCTTAGAGTGTAGCAACGATATTTCTTTTCTGAAAAACTGTGTCGCATTCGTCTCAATCGCCTTTGTGTTGTATCACGCGATCCAATATCGAACGCGAGTCACTGGTTTTCAGCTCCTTCCAGAGTATTAGTTCGCTGGCTGATGAGTTGGCTGTGGATAGACGTTATACCTGTTTTGGACTGCTAGTTTCAGATTTACATAAAAATATTATGGAAAGGAATATCGCTTAATGCCTTTGAAAATGCAGAAAATTTCTTATTTTATCTATCGTAACTGTCTGCCCGCCGGGGGTGCCGCCTCTCCATGTTATATTCGCGATTTAATATATAACAAACATCATTACACGATCATAAAAATCCAAATTTCGTATAAATTTGACAAAATTCCTTTGACGCATTCTCAAATAGTAGTCACAAGTTCTCGTACCTACTCCGCTTTATTGAAATCTGTCTAGCCGTTTTGGCATGATTTAATAACAAACAAACATTGTTACGGATAAATACTGTGTATTTTTCTCTCACATTTGAAATCGAGACGTATGCCATTGTATTTGCATTTATTCTTATGTAAATATATATTCGAGCTGAATAAATAAAGGAAAATACATTATTGTTTTTATTATCAACACAAAAGGTTGTTTTCATTGTATTGGCGTATTTTTCACAATATATTGGTAAGATGAGAGTTATAAAATGATAGATGTAAATAAAATATTTCAGGAAATGGCAGTTGTTTTGTACAAGCTTATATTTATGTATTGTGTTCGGGTGAAATCTTGTAAGTCAATTTTCAAGTAAAATTCTACACTTCTGCTTATAATAGGTATTTTGTCGTCCAAACTAAACATTTGTTTGGATGACAAAGCATTATAAGCATGACTTGATGGTGCACCCAGAACGGCTCCCGACGAGGGATATATAATTAGGTAATAAATGTTAAAATTTTCTTGTTACAATTCTTATTTGCTCAGTGAATAACGGAAATTGAATAAATCTAATAAAATCTAATAATCTAAAGTATATGTTTTGTCATTTTCACACTTTACAAAATTTGTCATTGACAGAAGGAGACATAACATGCTTTAGCATAAAGTATGGTTAAAATCTTTTTTATGAATAACAAAGTAAATATACAGTAGGCACTTAACTTTTTTAAATTAAGTACGGAGTAATACTCGTATAATTTAAACACAATTACAATAAACGTCTTTTCGCTTTAACTTTTACAGAGAGTGAAAGCTCGCTCTCTATTAATAAATGTTGAATACAAAATTAAATTACGAACTGACGTATATGTGTTTTATTAAATTGAAGTTACAACGCTTACTTTTGTTTTTCGTGGAGTGGGAAAAGGTAATGTTAAATTCAGGGCTGTCAACGCGTGTGTGACAATCCTGGTGTTGCAGGCGTCGCGTCGATAGGAATCGGTCACCATTTCCCATCAGATGCATGTCTATTTGTATTAAAGTCATGTTAGTTTAGATAGTTCTATTAATTAAAAAAAATACAATAGTAACGGCCCGTCTCGCAAAAACCGCATGAAAATCAGTGCAGTAATTTTTGAGTTAATTGCGAACAGATAGGCAGCTAACGGAGGCGCATCTTTTGACTCCTCACACGTCTCGATAGGACCACCCGTTTTTGAAATAGTATTTTAACGGTCTTCAAAAAGTTTACCTAAGCCCCTCAGGCACGCTGTCGTTATATGTCTATTTGTTCCCGTATATCGCAGTCAATTTTCCCTTTAGTGCATCTCGTGCATCCTTGAATATAATAAGTGTTTCCAGTGCAGTTTTGTTGATAGATTGTGTTTAAAAAATTCATTTAGATTCCGTGAACGCCATACTTAGGCGCTAGCACATAAATAATTCTCTCTAACTTTTTCTCGCAATCCCTTGATCGTCTTTGATTGTAGTTCTGTTTACTTACCTCCCGGCTCCCTGTGAAGTTTCGTCGCATTCCGTTGCATTTTTGTTGCATTTTCACCTATAACAATTTTTCATACAAATTTTATTAAAATCACACTTTTCATCTTTTTTCCAAATTTTTTCTATCGGATCCTTGCTAGCTTGTTGCACCATCTTATCAGGCTAACGGAGGCGCATCTTTTGACGCCTCACACGTCTCGATAGGACCACCCGTACCTCATACAAGGATAAGGAAGAATTTTATCACTAGCTGCATAAGTGCTGCGGCTTTGCTCCTGGGAAAATATCGAAATAAAATGAACCATATATCATTAAACAAAAATGTAGTTTCCTACATATGAAAGAATGTTGGTAATTGGTCGAGTACAACTAATGGAATAGGTATTCATTAGTACTACTCGACCGACAGATTACCAAAATTCTTTTAGGTATAGCATTAGTAGGGTACTAACACGACAACGTCACTACACCTATATAAATAACATAATGCTGACGTCATTATATATAACATTTATTTATAATGACGTATATAATAAGTTATCTTTTGAATAGACAAATAAATTATAAGTAGTTTAGTAGTAAACAAATATTATTCTATGAATAATTAATACATTAGAACAAAATGTTAGGTCAAGGACAGTTAAACACGGTAAAGTTAGGTTGAATTTTTTGTGGTCAACCATGCAATTAATTCAACCCTCAGCCGTGCCTCCAAAGGTGACTTGACCGAGGGACGGACCGTCTCACAGATTATATATAGCTGCGCTACCACTGCGCACTAACATATTATATAAATCAATCACACGTACCATAGTCGAAGTTCTAGATCATAGGTAGTTTGGGTAGATGACAAGGTCACATTTTAATTTACAAAAATATGTATGAATGCTCTATACAAAATATATATATTTATGATCATTGTGATAGTTCATAGATTGTCACAATGCTGTAGGATTTTTATACGAACATCTAAAAGTGGTTGATTAAAAAATATATAAATAAAGTCGAACAAACATATTTTTTTTCGCTAAGATATTACTCAATCATGACGTCACGTTCGATTTCATACATATCACTTAATATGGAGAGTTTGGACGAATCCAAAAATGTTTTTGTTATGACAAAAACAAAATCTCACATTTTTGGATTCGTCCAAACTCTCCAAACCATTATCTTATCATTATCTTTGAAAGCATTATCATAGTATTGTTTTCACTGGTGTATCTAACAATTTTGACATATACCCTATTGGTGTAACGCATTTCAGCAAACGCATTTTATGTTTCGCATCTAGGGTGTTACTACATAACTTTTACGATTATTTCAGTTTAGTGATAGAAGTCGCATACAGATTACTGAACTAACAAATAAAAAGCCAATCAATGTTTCCGCACAATATATTCCTTTCAAGAAAAAATACACACCTGTCTATGAACGGAAAGGTCAAAAGTTCAAGTCATACTCATTATAAAATAGGTAATTATTGTAGTTTTTATCAACCACAACTTGCATTTGATGAAGAAAAACACGCGAGGAATTCTGCACTCTATACGTTGGTATTATATCTCAAAACGTTGGTATTGAAAAAAAAAACAAAGAAAAAGGCACTGATAGTTAACAGAAAACAATGACGGTTTTTCAGGCGGTTTTCACTAGATAGTGTGAATCCTGAGGAAGGTTTAAGTTTAAGAGACCCGAACGAAGCCTCCCGGTTTCGTTCGGGTCTCTTATATATGTATTAAGCTATATAAATAAAGTATCTTCCTACTTTATATCTCAAAAAGTCTCTGACTTCTAGAAAAGATACGGGATGTAAACTCATGAAACTTTCGTGTGAACTCATCACAATTTTAAAGAAAGAACAGCCATGCAGCAAGGCCGTTAAGATCGAAACTAAAATGGAGATGTTTAACAGTTTGCTGAAAGATATAGCGAAGTTACACTTCATGCACTCTAAGTAAAGTATACGCAGACATCGATCAAGCTCGTCTCGCTTGTGCCAACACAGGGAAATTGGTTGCATACATTATTGAAAATACACTTACGCGATGGTGCAAAGTTTGCGATGTTTATCACAGTGCTTAATCATTTTTAAGGTGAATTCTGTTTCTTTTCTTTGTTCATCTGTGATCTTTTCTTTAATTACAAGCTTTCATTTAATTTTGCCTGTCACGATATTATCTGTAATCAAATCTCGCAAGATAAATATCAACTATTTCTGATTGTCCTGCAAAGTTTAAATTTTCCACATCGATTCAGTTTCTTTGACTATGCTTTTTTACGCTATCAACGAGGGAACTTTTATTGAGGAGTACCCTCGCGTGCGATAAAAAATCACGCTCGTGCCATGCGTTCAACACAACAAGATTCTCTAATATATGGCGAAAATGTTTTTTTTAATAAGAACTTGTAATACGTACGTACATACGTCATAGAAAAATATAAATAAAGCAACGCACATTACAAAATAATGTTATGGTCTTTTCATTATTTATAGTTTATACACTTATTTCCTATAACTAGAAAACTAACATGTTCTTAGTATATTTATATATATTACACCTTACACCCAAACGTAGTTATATACTACATCCAACTTCTGACAGAGGTGGATAGTGGTAGAGGAGATAAATGAGGTGCTCATTTTGATTGAGTGGGCATAAACTATACCTTCAAGGGCTACCATATAGCAGATTCGGTATATAATGGCCTTTGGAGGTATAGTCTATGCTTTGAATTATCAGTATATAATGATCCTTAGAAGTAAAGTTCATTGCCAGAATTATATATATATATGAAACATACTCGTAGCTGTAATACCTACCATAATAATTTATCTCAAATCATGTTTCTATTCAAAGTACCTCGATAAATCACACATATTAGTGAGTACCAAATTAAGTTTGAGACTTGTGTTATGGGATACTAATTATATATTATAACATATGATTATACAGTCAACAAGATCCAGGTAAATCTGAAAAATATAACGTTATGACCTAACCGGGGATCGAACCTGAAACCTCCAAATCAGGAGAATCCACGTCAGGCAAGCGGCCGCTAGCGGATCCTGGGCTCCGACGCACAAAGGCTGAGGTAAGAACCGAGAATGAGCTCAGATGAGAGAGAGGCGGCCGGTTGTAAAATCTAGGTTTATAGATACTACTATTATCCGAGTTTGCTCCCTAAAAGTCCCCCAAAAAAGCTGGTTTACGCCGAACTTTTTGGAAAGATATTAATTCTGGCTGAGATTGTAGCACTCGGCGAGACAGAGATAGACAATGCTTAAAAACTAGCTCTACACTGTTCATAATCAACAAACAATTTCAATGAAAAGAAAGTTTACATATAATATAATAAAGTATAATTAATTATGAAATTCCAGACACCGAATCTAATATTACATAACTGAATGTGAATAGCAAACAATTTTCTAGAAGTTTCAACTTTGTTGAAACATTATAATTTATGTATACGTGGATTTTAATCATATTCTAAAATCTCAAAGTCATTCGTAGAGACGGCCATTGCTTTCTGTTTAGTGGTTGAAACTGAGCTACCCAGTTTATAAAATATGTGTTCTTAAATTAAAATTTGCTGAAAGTTATATCATTTGAGCTTTATTCAAGTGACTTTAGTTCATATTATTATACTACACGTATATTTTAGTTAATCTACTGTTCAGTCAGACTTTATAATGCAGATTGTAATTTAGTCTCTCAGTCATATATCTAATCGACACTATCGAGGAGTATCACTACATTACACAAATTACATTTTACAAAATTACAATTCTGGATGCCGACGATGACCGTGCGAAGTGGAGGTGCAAAAGTAGGAAAGCGGACTCCAGGCTCCAACGTTCAATGGCTGAGGTAGGAACCGGAAAAATGCTCAGACAACACCCTTTTCTACAAACCAATAAAGTAACATTTATGGCATCTCCTTGTTATGTCTATTTAGTCTAATGGTTGACTGATATTAATGCTATACATATTTAAAGGATTCTTTCCAAAAGGTTGAATATAAAAAAGAAAATCTAAATTTCGTTCTGAATTCAAATTCTGATTTCGACCCGCCCTGCTGCATGCTTTACATTTCCAGGTACATATAATGCTACTAGGGCTACTAGCATGTATATTTCCTGCGTATACACAACACATAAATTTTGATGAAATGATTTATGAAAAATGCTTACGATAATGTTATGAGGGACATACCTTTGGCAACCTACTTATATATTTTTGGCAAAATACAATCACGTGACATATTCATTGTTATTCAACGGAACGTCATGAAACAACAAACCAATTTCAGACGATGTCTCCAACGAGCTAGGGAGTTGTGGGCACAGAGCATTTCTATTAGACCGAGCCAACATTTTACTAAATTGTCGAGGACAAAAGAAACGAAATTATTCAATGAATAGGGTTATTAAAAAATATTCAAATATTCAAATGAATAGGGTTAAAAAGACATAACACATTAGTATAGATTTGATAATACTAATAAAAATAAGTTCAAAAACTAAGATCCGACTATTGAAACAAAAATGCAATATGTGATAGGCAGTAATTGGGTTTTAGTTAAGTATTAGATTTAGTTTAGATAAGTAAGTAGTTGGGTTTTAGTTTAGATAAGTACATATGTTAATGTGTTGAACATAAAAAATATAACTTAGCTAAGTTACATATTACAAATAATAGAAATACAAAATGATGGCTGAAAGATAATGAGAGAAATCATTCCACTGAAAAGAAATTTTGGTCAAATAAATAAAACTTTGTTCTTAAATTAAAATAATAAAAAAAATATTTTTCAATAACAAAATAGTTACCTAGCACATAATTTCAAGTCTCGTCAAGTTACTTATGACAGTATCTATGGCTTTGTAGCTGCTAGCGACATTAGTAGAATGTTTGCTGAATGTGTATTCGTATGTTTCACAAACTTGTGTTCAGCATGGACTGAATTTGAGCTCAAAATTAAATTTGCTATTCGGTACTTAGTTTGGTTGGACATGTGATGGCGGTGAAGTTCATTTGAAAATCGGACTCGGTGACAAATAAACTACATTGCTTTGGAATTCAATTAGGCAGCACACTGGTGTACATTAACAGACTGAATATTCTGTTTCTGTTCCAGTTTCAGCCTAAGTTTCGGTACTGGCCTAAGTTTTGGCATTGTTTTGGTTTGTTCCCTAAATATTGAAGCCATTATAAAAGCCATTTATATTGTTTTTTTGTTTTAATTCTATTAGGTGGTTTGTTGATTTTTACGACATATTAATAGACTTGAGATAAAACTATTTATTCTGACGTACTTAATTGAACTAATATTAGTCAGACATATAACATTTTTCGTTTTATTAAGTATGTCATTTTAATAATATAAATTATTATTTTTTCTTCTATATCTCCCTCAAATACATAAATAATAAATAAATATATTAGGACAAATCACAAAGATTGAGCTAGCCTCAAAGTAAGTTCGAGACTTGTGTTACCGCTTGATCTTTTTCTGATTGAATATATATGTATTTGTTATTAAAATAAAGCTTCCTTGAAAGTTCGTTTCCAGGAATAGAATAAAGAACACTCCCTCAGGGCACCCAATGAGCACACGGTGACAGCAAAAGAAATTGGTAACGAGTCATCGAAGTATAATTTCACCGTGATATAAGAAGAGGTTAATGGTATTGGCAGCTGTCGAAATGATCGACGAGAAGTGAGAAAGTTGGGGCCTTATACCGACAAATCTATTGGAAGAGGTCGGTGCCGGCCATTCAAAAAACATGCTCCACGGAATGACAAATCACCTTCTTGACCCAAGGAGCCACGTGGCCTCGCAATAACTTCTTGTGGATGTCCATCTCTTGAATTGTTACAAATCGTAATGCCCTCAATTATGGAATCGCTTACTTATTGTTACTTTTCATATGTAAAAATATGTGAAATCCGTAAAAAATATACATAGAATGAATACTTTTACAAATCTATGATTTTAATAGTTTCATTCATTCTTTCATTCTGTGATGGAAGTGACGGAACTGGTGATTTAAATTCATATTGTCTCGTGACGGTTTCTCCGTCTCCGTCAATTTCATGTGTTTCTTTTTGCATCGTGTCCCAGTCCCGCTAGTTTTCTTTGTGGCGGTGTAAGCAGGTTGCAATTTATGTATCCCACTTAACAATGAGGAAGTTTGATACAAATTTTCATTTTGAGCCCATAGAGAAGCAATTGAAAAACCAATGAATGCGTCCTTATTTTTTCAAATTTAAATTATTTATTCAGAAATTAGACCTTCACAGGCAATTCACGGCATTCACGACAATTTTTATATTAAATAGTAATTTCTCACAAGCTACAAACGACTGGCATTTCGGAACGACCACTGCTGAGAAGAAATGCCGAAAGAAACTCATTTGAACAGTGTTGGTCCCTATCATGCCAGAATGGCTTACCATTATTATTGTTTCTTGTTCTACTTTTATATGTAAAAATTTTAAGTGGAAAATCAGACTGACGACTACGTGTAATTTATTATATCTATATATTTTAATTATTTTATTATTTAACTTATATCGAAGCTTACCTCAACAATTTAGCCATTTATAGCATTGAAAACTGCTTTGTAATACGTATAATAAAACAAAGTCCTCTGCCGCGTGTGACTGTCTGTCTGTTCGCGATAAACTTAAAAACTACTGCACAGATTTTCATGCGGGTTCCACCAATATATAGTGTGGTTCCTGAGGAAGGCTTAGGCGTATTATTTATTATATTTTTACTCGAGAAAAGTCGGGATGGGCCGCTAGTTAATATTATAAAAAACATCTAGAACCCAACGAATCGAGGTTTTTTCTATTTGTGTAACTGCAAAAAATTTAATTTTTTCCCCTAGCAACTTGTAAGCACTTTTAAGGCTATCTTGAGACCCCTTAGCAAACCGTCCTATTTGTCATCATTATCAGGCCATTCAGAGCTACCATGAAGACAAATCCGGCGTTAACTTGAGTTTATAGCTCTCTAAAACGATTTCCAACTCCTTGATGATTCAATTTAACTCAACCCTCTCAATATCAGTAATCTAATAACGATTTAGTCTGCCAATATTAATTACAATATTATTTCCATATAATACAAACTACAGTTTTTAGACACTTAATTTTGTATAGGTAGATATTGGCTATCTCTTTATTGAATCTGTTTTTATTTTTCTAAAATAATTGTAAAAAAATGCTGTGATGCATATTGTGTTTCAAATAATCTACTGACACATTGATGGACTGAATAAAATAAAGGCACTGGCAGGTCCAACAACTAAAAAACCAATTGTCACAACTTTATTGATGTGACATTTTTAAAACTGGTCAAGAGTGAGTTGCACCTTCGCTAGGAGAGTACCGTAAAATAAGCTTTATTTGTATGTTGTCAAATTCTTTATTCAACTGTGAATGATATACATCACTTATTGACTTTAAGTGCAGACAGATAGCGAAGTAGTTATTTATTTATATAAACTTATTACACAAAAAAAACAAAACAACACAAAACTTTGTACAAAAGGTGGACCATAAGACCAAACAGATAGCATGGTGTAGTGGTGCCATAAAAAATACTCTATTTAATATAATAGAATAAAAAAATAAAAATTTAATATATAATATATATATCGATTAATATAATTGTAATATACATAAACTAAACCATATATATATAAATAATTATAGATAAAATTTGGAACTAAGATAATATTTACTTAATGCTCGCTAAAGGCGACTGGGAGCTCTAAATATTGACTCAGTAATAGCATTCCAAAACATAATTGCCTGCACTTGTAACGCCTTGCTCATGAAAATGGTCCGATGGAGGGGCATTGCAAGGGATAGGTTATTAGGAGGCCCCTATAAGGGTTTTGTTTTTATTATTTCAGATACAGTACCCAAAAAGGGTTGGATAGCGATTCATTTCTGCACGTATGCACATAAATCACTGTTTGTTTATGAAGTGATGCAAAATGTCAGTAAACAAACACAATACGATTTAGCTGGATTTATTTCACAAAAAACATTTGCTTGACATGTTAATAGAGATAGGTTAGATAAGGACGAATATTTTACCCGATTGAAGAAACATTGTGTTGGACTGAACTTTTTTTTTTAGAAATATATTTGTAAACGCTTTTATGAATAGTTATTCTATTAGATATTTGTTGAGCTGTACTATTCAATTTGCGCATGTTAAAGTTTACATCAAAGTTGACGGTGCAAACCGTCCATGCTGTTCTGAATAAAAAAGTATTATTCTCCCTTTTGTTTATTTGATAAATTCTGTATTTCAAACATTATTTTGACACAAAAATAGTGTAAAATATCTTTCTAAATTGAAACTATGAATTTTTGAACAAATGCAATAAAAAATCCCCTACATTTCACACGATTAACATTTCTAGGTTAATTTTTTTTTCAGCTTTATTAATAAAAATATGATATGCAAGAAAACTTATTCGTTTTTAAAATATTTGTCTTGTTATAGGAACGTCAGCGGGGGGTGGCGAGAGTAACGAACTGGATCTCAAGAGGAGTGACATCATTCCAGTGAGTGAGGTTTCCGTGAGTGACTCCAGCTTCATTCCGGACGTGAACAGCACCCTCTCTTCTGAAAACATGGGTCAGCCGTACTTCGACAATAGCACTAAGAGAGACTACACCGCGGCAGTAGGTCAGCCGGCCTACATGCATTGCAGAGTCAAGAATTTGGCAGATCGAGCTGTGAGTACATATATTCTATACATTATTATATCCACAATACATTCCATATATAATAATAAGAGCACACCCCTGTCGCGTCTGTCTGTGTGTATGAACGCGATAAACTTACAAACTACCTGACGAATTTTTGTGTAGTTTTTACCAATAGATATTGTGATTTTGAGGTAGGCTTTATTATGGTTTTACCCAAGCGAAACCGGAATAGGCCGCTAGTACAATACAAAATCCTTTACGGCACGAGTATTATGTAACTGTACTTACGTTTGCACGAAATATTCTCTGCTTGACTATTTCGCCCACACATAAAGCTTTGCTGAATCTTGATTTTCTGAATATGTCTGAATTGACTTACTCGTCGATCATGGAGAATCGAGACACGATAGATAAACAATAGGGTAGATGACAAGGTCAGAACATTGTAAAAAACATGAAAATATTGATAATTCTTAGACTGTAAGAATGCAGCTGGATTGGATTATAGGAAGATTTAGAGTTGGGTGTAAAGTCCATTTTAAAAAGCAATAAAATTATATAAACTTAACCATCGAAAAAAAACGAAATTTTTGTAACAACTTTCATTAGGAAGTCATCAGCTTAAGGTAACCGCCGAACAAATATAGATATTTTCCTTAAGATATTACTTTAACATGGCGTCACGTTTTAGTGTCATTTAGTATGATTTTATTTCTGTCAAATCTTTGATAGCATTGTCATTAGCACTGTGATTTTCCGCTGGTGTTACTAATAATATAAGGGCCTTCTAAAAGTCACCAAATAAAAAAATACATGATGACCATTAGGTCACGTAGGTTGTCAAATTAGATTTGAAAATGATAAAGAAATTCTGAACAGTGAATTTAAAATACCCACCTAACTAGAAACTAAATTCACTGCCGTCAGTTGAGCGTTAAAAGCTGGCGGCCGCCATACTTACGGAGGCATGACGAGAGGCTTAAAGCACGAAGCTTAAGCTATAATATTAATAGTGGCAAGCTCTTGCCACGCTCAATATTGCGGACATTAATTTTGTCGCAAAATACAGACATGTCCACTAATCATATTTTATATTTCTAAAATTATGAATTTGAAATTTAGAAAACGCGTTTTATGTTGCATGAGAACAATGTTGTATTCTACTTGACCTTTCAAAAGTATCTATGAAAAAAGATCATGCCTTTTTTGACAATTTACTCACGAATTAATTATAAGAAATAACTTCACTAATATTTATAAATGTTTTGTGGTTTGTGATTATGTTTTGAAATGAAATTTGATATTGAGGTAGCTGATACCTTGGAATAACTCATAGGGTAATTTTTATCTCAAAATTACGCGATTTCTGTAGGATTTGGTCAAACAGTTTGATAGATACCATGCCGGTTTATATAATATTGTGTATAAAAAAGTAAGTATTTTTTAATAATCACGCCACGGCGAGCAGCTAGTATATTTATAACATCGTACCTATATTTAAATAACGCTACAAAACTACGCGAAAATAATGTTATTTTACTTCATAATATTACACACAGTGATTGCTACGTAGCAGAACGGTACTGAAACTGAATTCTAATACAATTAAAAGTTCAGGAAGATTAAAAAGCGTAAGTAAATTGTAACATCGTGACCATTTCCGACGCAACATTAGAAAAGATTTCGAGTGACTTCACAATAAGTAATTACTTTATCCAAACGCCTACACATTGTTCGTACACTCAACAGCATATCTATCTACCCAAATCCACAGCAATTACGCCGCTATTGCCGACGAATAGAGACCAATATAGGTTAACTTAATATGCAGTAGAGTGTAGGCTGCTAACTTTTGAAGAGAACTGAGATAAAAGGCCATTAATTTTAATGAAAAATGACTTTCTGCGCACAATGGCCCGATCACTAACTGCGTAACGTACGATGTCGGTTTCTTTGGAGAAATGGAGAAAGGAAATTGTAGATTTCATTACTGTAATTCAGTTCCAGTCTCAGGGATTTATTTTGAGTCTTTATTCAAATATTCAAATTCAATATGAAAGCGATCTTCTTTATGAATCTACACCTTGCTGAGACTTGAAAGAATTAAATTTTCAGTAAATTTTAAGTGTCATTTTAAATACGATCTCGGTTTGAATTTTTATGATGTAATATTTTATTTAATTAAAGCAGAATCGTATCTTATTTGTGCAATGCCATGACATATGTTAAAAAGGTGTCTCATCAATATTTTCATCACAATCTCAAGGTTTCATAATTGATTTTTACATAATCGCCACTAAAAGAAAGCTATCCAAAATTTTAATCAAATTTGATGTGCCAATAGTCGATTTGCAACAGTTCATGTTTTAAACTTTTTCAGTCTTAAAAACTCCCTTGTATTGTATTTAACTGAGGAGTTAAATACAATGAATAATAGAAAGGAGAGAGATTTTAATTTATATGTACTCTATATATTTCTATGTTACTCGCTCTTTCATATACACGTGTTCACACTTTGAAGCCCCGTGTAAAGATCCACTTTAAAATGTTGAAGAAGAAAACTTTTTGTACGGGACCCGTTATAAAACTGCTCCTATTCTATGGAATTTTTATTAAGCTATGTATTGCTGTGTTTGAGAAGTGAAGAAAACTAATAATTTATATCTTATCCGCGTTTGTACCCGGATAAATTATTAGTTTACACTTATTTTATAATTACAAGCATTTTCATTCGTTTATTTATGACTCAGCACACAAAAGAAAGAATAAAAAAGTTCGTAAAACACAGAACAAGGTATCAAGCGGTCTATGTGTTATTTTACTGTTCTGTTACGAAGAACATAAATATTTTATGGCACAATATGTGCCCTGTTCAGATTTTTTATTCCATTATTAAACATAAATATTATATGCGTAAAAACCTTTCTCAGGAAAATAAGACGAGCTGTGTTTTTTTATCTAACTAAGGACTCAAACAATAAATTGTGTAGGAACTACTTTAATCAATTTTCTGTACTGTACTGTAAAACATTGTAGACGTTTTTGTATATATGATATCTCTGTGCGTGCATATTTGTTTACTGTCAGTCAAGTTTTGTTTAAATTAACAAAATTATATTAAATAATATAATTATATTATATAAAATTACTAACATAATTTTAAGTAAAATTGTTACTAACCTTTAGGATCGAAGTTATCTGAATAAACAGTTATTATTATTTTTTAGTTTTAAAACTAAATATTTTTTTTGCAATAAAAAAGCTAATCAAAAATCTGCGATATTTACTCTAACATAAGTACATAATTTAGCCTTCAAAAATTTGGCCTTCTTTTTCATTATTTTATTGAATTTTATTTTTGTTCTTTAATTTTCATTATTATTGTTTTGATATGAATTGCGTTCACCTTAGTTTTTTTTTTCAATTTCTGTTTCACCTAATAGTTGTTTGTTGAAAAATCCTCTGGCTATGTCTTTGTTTTGTAAAAAAAAACCCAAAAAAGTAATCTTAAAAAGTTTTAACCTCCTATTTATCACAATAATGAACTAAGGCTTCAAATTAATTAAGATGAAAAGCCTTACATCCAAAGTTAACTTTGTCAAGTCGGTTAATTAAACTAAGTTTAACACAATTAGTTTATTTCAATTAAAATCGTCGAAACCTTACCGACGGCCGCGGCAACTTTGTGGATTATTTTGGAAATTTTCATCCAGTTGTTAAACCGGGAATTAGGTTAGAGCTTTGAAGCTCTTCCTGGTTACAACCAACTTTTGTATTTGCATTGAAGGCGGAAATTGCTCGGCATAGTGAATTTGACTAATAAAAAGTTAATGTAGTAACATATAATTATATTCTTATTAACGCCCGACTACAGAAGTTAGTCATAAGTTTGACGTGTCTGTGTATCTGTATCTATGTCTGTCCGTGGTCATCGCAGCAGCCAAACGGCTGGGTTTTGATATAGTTTTATTTATTTGAAAGAAAAGTTAATCGATAGTCTATGCTTAGCTATATTTGGAAAATGTGCGTTCAGTTGTTTGGAAATAGTCAGCCCATTTCTAGTAGATGAGATGACATCTCATCTACTAGTATATCTACTAACAATATAAATATAATCTATATGTTACATTTATGTTGTTAGTTTTAAGCAAATATTTCCCTTACTTTCAACACTTTACCAGATAAAAACAAAAATTCATAGAGTTATGTCGTATTGTTCTGGCAATGTAAATATTATATCATCAAAATATTATATACTAACAAAAAATAAAATAATAGGTAAATCAAGTCATTTATAAAACTGACCAAATTGATAATGTATTTTTCTTGTTTGGTTATTCAATATATCATTATAGAATTTATTTTGTACCAATATAGCCTTATTATAAAGCAAATTGATCGCAAATGAGTAGTGGCTATATACTACTTGCTATTACGTTGAGTGACACTTATATTTTTATGTATAATATTTGTCTTTAGTTATTTAGTATTTAGTTTGAAATCATTATTATTAAGTTATGTTCTTACATACATATTGTCACGTCTATTTTCCACGAGGGTAGACAGAGACTATAGGGATTTCCACTTGCAACGATTCTGACACAATATCAAGTTGTATATTTTTTCGATTAAATATTTAGATAAAATAAATGATAATCAGACGGCGTGACAATCTACAAATAGCTACAAAATACGCACTACGTGTTACACATTTGCAACGTCAAAAACAGCCAACCGCATAAAATGATGTAAAAATAAGCCGACGTCACACTCGCCATTCGCGCCACGTACGTGTCGGTCGTTTGCGTCGCACATTACGCCTTGGCGACCATGTTAGCCGAACACGTCTGATCCCCTTATTATTGGAAGCACCCTAATATGTACCTATAAAGGTAGTGTGAGCATCGTTATAGCGATCAATTTGCTTTATAATAGGCTATATTGGTACAAAATAAATTCTATAATGATATATTAAATAAGCAAACAAGAAAAATACATTATCAATTGGATCAGTTTTATTAATGACGTGATATACCAATTTTTTTTTGTTAGTATATAATATTTTGATGATATAATATTTACATTGCTAGGACAATACGACATAACTCTATGAAAATTGTTGTTTTTGATAATTAGCTGTCAAAGCTTTATGTCCTTAGGGTGAGTGGCACCATCAAATTTGATGCATATTTTAACCGGCGCGCCGATGTCGTTAGGACAAAATAGTTAATGTTAAAGTTGACAGTGCAACCCATACTCACCTCGTACGACATTCACGGGAGGATATGGATTGGGCCTATAATAAGGTGAATCACATGACACAAAACAATTTATTATCTGTAAGTTGAAATATGTGTTATGATACTTTTCCAGCAATTGCATATAGTTGGAGCTGGACTATTGTACAATTAACTACATGTTATTCAGAATTTGGAGTTGGCCTAAATCGTCGCAGCGCTTTCGGTACGAAATGAGATCCTGTTAAAGTGGAAACTATCTAACTCCTTCATGCACACTGTTCATACTGCTTGTGTTTATACACAAGCATCAATAGGAACAGTGTGCATGACACACACTAACGTGATAACACGTTAGTGTGTGGCTCTTTATTGTTTTTTTTTTACACCCATTAAGGTAATAACATTTTTTTTATCTGGTAAAGTGTTGAAAGTAAGGGAAATATTTGCAAACTTAAAACTAACAAAATAAATGTAAAATATAGATTATATTTATAGTATTGTTAAAAGATATACTAGTAGATGAGATGTCATCTCATCTTCTAGAAATGGGCTGACTATTTCCAAACGACTGAACGTACATTTTCCAAATATAGCTAAGCATAAACTAACGATTAACTTTACTTTCTGTACTGCACTATTAACTTTTCTTAAAAAATGTAGACTACACCATTTTAGAACAAACGTACGAACTCATAAGGCCATGTTATACCCATGACCTCAAAGCACCTAGCCACGGCCGTGAATAACTTTTAAGCGGCATAATTAAAATAATAAATCATTTTATTTCAGGTAAAATTAAATTCAATTATTGTGGTACCTTGAGCGACTAAGACATATTTTATCTATCAAAAAAATTTAAAATAATTATTTACTGTACTTACATGTCTGAAAAGATTTATTTCATACTTATTTGTAATCTCAATCTATGACTTTCATATTAATTCATAAATCATTTTTCAAGCAAAGTTGGTTCGGTGTGAACGTAGGGTCATTAAGTAAGTCGTTACGGGCTCGTGAAATCCTCTTTACATTCGCTCCAATTAGGTGTTTCAAGCTAAACACTTTTTTATGTGGCCGCTGGCGCGCGGCCAACCTCCAGCAATGTTGGCCTCGGAAAAACATAACCGTTACTTTAAAATAATGACGTTTAACAGATTTTTTTCAGGGAAATATATTTAATTTCAACGCTTTTCTCTCAGTGCAAAAGTACGTTTTTACTACTAGAGTTATAATTTAGATAGAAATCGTGCCAGAAAACCTTGGTACTTTATATCATTTATTAAAATGAATATTCACTAGAACCATTTTTCTTTTATCTACGACTAGAACACTAATTTCTTACCTGGCAAAAGCTAAATCAGATACCAATATTTTTATTATAGTTTTTCTCCACTTTCTTTTAAAAATAATATAGGTATAGGTAGGCAATGACATGAATGAATATATGAGGAACTGAAAATGGAGAAATAGTTTTTCAGATTTTTAACGTTTTACATACGTAAGAAAAGTTTGGTACTTTTGTAAAAGTACCAAACATTACTTTAAAAAAAATTTTTGTTTAACTTTTAAACCCAATATTTTTTCGAAAGACAAGTTTAGTCCTTTCCGCAAAAGTAGGTTCCGCAATTATGATCTGAGCGCTTATTTTCTTTGCTTTAAACATCGCAGCCAGATTCCACTAAAATTTGTCTATATTTTATTGTATAAATATGTGACTTGTCTTTACAAAAAATTGTGAACCAAATTAAAACGAGGAATTCTGCATAACCAGCAATACTAATGATCTAAATTGCTGTAGTCATTATGACTGATCGGTTTGGAAACTAGGCTTTGAAAGCCAGCCCACTGGATAATGACTTTGGTATAGCTCCATGTGTTTGGACGTTTTCAATCATGATTTACTTATTTGGATAGTTTGTAGTTCGAATATTCATTAAACCGTAGTACCTTTCCTTACACGAACGCAGCCAACCAATCACAGTGTGGCATTGTGACGTGTGTGATTACTGTGCACTGTGCATACATACCTTTAATAGAAGATGAAACAATAAATTAGTACCTCGAGTGTTCAACGATAAAATTAGATTTTTATACTTAAAAATCTGCTACTTAGGCAAGTAATGAAATCAATTAGGCAAATAAGCTTTAGTCCTAAACAAAGGCTTAATGAATGAGCTACCGTGTTAACAATTAACAAAAAATCGTTGAAAAATCGTTGCCTCGCATTTTAATGTGTAATTTATTATAAATCTCTCTTTCCCATACCCACGGGACTTTTAAAGCAGTTGGTTACTTTCAAATTGAGAACACGAACACGCTAAGGAGGAATTTACGCGGCAACGAGAGATTAAAAAGCTTTTCCAAAACATTAATATTATTAGAAGTTAGTTTTCCTTTAACACTTTTCCTCAGCACCACCGCGCGACGGGACAGAAAAAGGGTCTTGGCACTTGAATCTTAATCATAATCCTAACTAATATTATATATGCGAAAGTAAGTTGTTTGTTACCTCTTCACGCTAATTTACTCAACCAAACTTCTTGAAATTTTGTATACATGTTGCTTGAAGTATGGAGAAGGACGTAGGGTGGGAAATTCACGTGGGCAAAAGCTAGAGTGATATATTTTCATCAAAATCGTAGTATCATTCATCCTAAACAGCTAATATTTCAGCAAATCTGTAATTCAATTTAACAATCGGTAAGAGCAGATTCACTGAAATCATCGGTGGTACGAACCAAACCGCATGAGTACACACGATACTAACGCTCGCCTTGGATTATATGTCTAAATTAACTTCGCATTTACATACTAATCTCGTAAAATTACACCGGATATTTTGAGCAAAATACCGAATATATTACTATGGTGGCTGTGATTACGAGTAATTTTGTATGTAGCTACTAGATTTATTTTGGGTATGTTTGATGTGGTATTAACGCATTTTATGAAAGTCAAATCAAATACATTTATTTCGTATAGACTCATAGAGTTTATACAAAGTGCTCCTATGTAATTTATTCCATATAACCCAATGTGAGCACTTTGAAATATTAGTGATGTTGCACGATTAATTTATAATCATAATCATTTCATTGTGGTGGTTAATATTTTAAGAAAAGAGATTAAGAAATGGATCGTGATCGATGATCGATCGAATGCAAAACCTTA
The DNA here is from genome assembly GCF_027563975.2 of Plodia interpunctella. NCBI lineage: Eukaryota > Metazoa > Arthropoda > Insecta > Lepidoptera > Pyralidae > Plodia > Plodia interpunctella. Next base: position 6,047,453 of record NC_071308.1, on the reverse strand, counting down.
ATTGATTATGGCGTAGCATAATGACTACACTACAATATAGGTTCTTGGAAAAATGTTATCTCTCAAAAATCAAAGTAAAACCTTGTCATATGTTATGTTCTTTATATAACTCGCGATGTAATAACGTTTGAGATCATTTAAACTTCAAATCTAACTTAAAATTTCCATATCCATAATTTTATGCGCAACAAAATAGTTAGTGAGCAGCTGATTCCTATTTTACTACACACCATCTCATGACATTATCTCATATAGTATTTTTTTTCAACTTATTTTCAGATTTACCTGAATAGCTTGTTATAGTAATCAAGGAAAATTGTTTACACGACCCTTGCTATTAATTAATTAATTAAACTTTGGCAACAAAATTAATCAAAAAGCAGAATATAGTTTGTTAACGATACACGATTCTAGTTACGGGCGTGAACCGAAAGTAAACTATTTTGACCGACGTAAACCAATCTTATTGGTGGGTTTTAGCCCGACCGTAAGCGGGCGCAAACATATTTTCCTATCTTCAGCTCCTATTGCTTGTTTATTAAAACATTTCAATTAAGGCCGCCGACAAGCTTATGATTTCGCGTGGAGAATCAACAAATTGTAATTTAAGACAAGCAATAATTCATAACTGGAGTTTACGTTCTGTTAATATATAACAGATATTATACATTTTGGTCATAAATTCAGCTAAAGTTTAATTGGCATTTGTTATTAAATACATAGATATCTTAGATATCGTCTTGCTGATAAATTACTGTGGTTATGTAGGCTCCAAAACTCGGGGTATCCTTAATAAACAAACTAAAGTGTGTATGTGTGTGATTTTATGACGAGGTGCTTTATGGAATGGTTCTATTAAGACGAGGACCACACAGTTTTGGAGCTTATCATAAAATTTGTGATGATTTTTAATTGGTATTTTATTGCTAATCACTAGTTTACATAGTAATTATCTGCTTTAAATATTCCTAATTTATCCTAACTTATATTATAAATGCGAAGGTTTGCTTGTTCATTTGTTTCTTTGTTACCTCTTCACGCTCTATTTGCTTAACCAATCTTCTTGAAATTTTACATACATATAGTTTGAAGTATGGAGAAGAACATCTCAACAGCTAGTAAATAATAAAAATAAAATATCAATTGCTACAGTAAATAACATAAATAAAAAAAAAGTTATACGTAATAGTTTATTTCTAACAAGATTGATGACAATGATGATGATAATAAGAAAGAATATATCATGTTTTTATGACCTTCTATTAAGTGAATACACGAGTATCGTGAGGACATGCCGGTAATAAGTTGTAAACAACTATCGCCGAACAGTGAATAGTTATAACCCAAGATATAAGTTTTATGAAGGAAAATATATACAGTCGAGTGAAAGTAATCATACGGGGAGATAGCTTTCAGCTCCATTCTGATTAAATGTACAGCAATCATAGTTTTATGATTGCTTAGATTGTATTCTAGGTGAAATGCAACGGTGTAGGTACTTTAAATTTTGCTTATATCTCTCTTGCGATAATCCACTAGGGATAATCTATGCGAGTAGCTTTTTGTTTTAAGTATTTTTTTTATCTTAATTGTGTTTTAAAACGTTGCTTATGTACCTAGATTAATATGTTTGACATCGAATTCCGTTTGTCTCTGGTTTTTACTTGAAATGACCAGGTTCTTGATAATATTTTCAACACGTGAAGAAGACATTTTAGTTGTACAATAGATCAAAATAGGTACCTTTCACCTTCAGCGCATCATAAATCACAGTGAAAACCACTTACGCGCTGGATTTGGTGATACGTTGGTGACCCTACTCGGAAATTAAAATATAGGCCTAGTTCGCATGAGGGTTGAGGTTGTCTCGATGTTGGCCTTTTTAAAACGCATTTAACATAAGTGAAGTTTATATCTCTTCAGAAGTAATTATTTTGGTTCATACTCAGTCGTAGACTAGACGGTTCTCTTGTGTAAGGAATAAGAATTATATAATTAATTGTTTAAATATAGTCCCCATTCTGTCCCTCGAAGTCTGATCTAATCTAACTTAATTATAGGTCGATAATAATATTTAAACAAATATTTTCATTATTATTTATTTACAGTAACTATTATCTTAACTTGCCCTTGTTATTATTTTTTTTTGTATTTTGTTGTAAATAATAAAGTTATTTAAAAAAGAAACTAATCTTTGTAGACTTTCTGTATATCACATGGAAACTTCTGTCGTTTATTCCAAGTTGTAGTACACTGTAGACTAAGTGTAGGTATTATTTAGGCTTCAGAGCATCAAACACCGCATTTCGCCGCGTCAAAAAGAGCGCAGTTTGTTTGCTATCAAAACTTTGCCCGCAGGTCTCTCCGACAAGGGGCCATATTTTTACTTTTGCAACTCAATCTCCAAAGTAGTTATAACAAGTTTTATTACAAGTACTTCAATCAAATCTGTCTGTCCGTCTGCGTTACAATTTCCAGAGAGGTCATGATAGCACGAGATTAGTTTAGTTCAGACCGAGCTAAATAATGTGAAAAGTTCTAATATTTATGCTAACTACGTTGCTTTTTGTTGGTTCTCGTGTAAATTCGGACTGTATTTTTGTTGAAAATCAGACTTGTCCTTTTAGTTTTTTTTTATTATTAAAATAGAAGGGAATAAGAGTGTATCTGGTATTTAGGTAGCGGGGATCACTGTCTTACTATCAGATGCCCCTCTTGATTGTTTACCTCCCTATACCGCAAAAGTAATAAGTCGAAGGGAGATCTTTGGCCAACAATGTAAAATAAGAAATAAATTATATAGAAATTAGATAGATATTATTGAAATAAGAAAGAAAAAGAAGAAAGAGCGCAGGTTTCCTCACGATGTTTTCCTACACCGAAAGCAAGTGGTGGTCTATCAAAACTACACATGAGTCAGATTGGTATACAAACTCATGTGGCACTAATAATTGTGAGCTGTGTTCCAAAAGCTCGGTATTTTCGGAAAATATGAAAAAAAATCCAGACATGGAACCTAGCTAGATCAAGTTTTAGCTACGTAACCACCAATATTTCAAATTATACGCAAATATGTCTACAATATTTCTCATATGGGAATATAAAAATGATATATATAATCATATAACTTTTAATAATACAAGATGAACATAGCGGTAAAACAATTATCATACCTGTCGTGGCGCATTTTTGCCTCCCACATTCGACACGCGAGCGCTTTGTCAGTGGCGAAAATTCGTGACAGGCCGAAACCCAATCGCCTCTTTTATTTTGCACAAATAAAGCCGTCACATAAATCGCCGGGCTAAAATTCCTGGCTTCCAGTACTGGAAGCATACACCATAAAATGCTAGAGGAATTCTATTAGCTGCTGTCAATATATCGGACACGACACTTCCACGGTACAATGTCGATACCACTTAACAGGCCGGGATTTGATTTTATGTACAATCGGTGGCAAAAGTTGTTGAACAGTTTTGTTCTTCCAGACCGACATGCTTCTAAGAAGGAAAACATCGCGACGAAAATAACATAAGAAATATTATTTTAGATCTAGTATATAATTGCTAAAAAGTCTTTGCCTATATTATATTGTATGATGGGTGTTTTTATCAGCTTTCTTTAGGTCATAATTGAGGACATACATATTTGAAGTGGTCGTTAAGAAAAAAAAAAACAAACAAAAATATTTATATATATATAACAATACAATATTATAGAAAAAAAGTGGGACTATACTAAGTGCTAAAGAGAATGTCACTGATCGTCGCGAGAGAATAAAGAGAATTAGGTCGAGGCCCGCGAGTCGATTCTGGAAGTAAGCCAGCCGCAACGATTCTCTTTTATTTTATTATTTTGTAAAAATACTTTATGATTCCAGCCCTGTTAATAATGGCCTGACGTTTATGGCACACTGGGTTTTAGTTGAAGGGTTAAAATGTAACGTTCTAGGAGTTTTTCCTCCAGCGTTAATCGGACTTTCAGTTATTGTTTCGCCTTATGTGGTTCATTGATTATGCTTGGAATTATTCTTTGTTTTATCCCTCCTACTCATTTCAATATTGAAATTATAAAAACGAGCAAAGCAAAAAATAACTATTGAAGCCTAATCCGAGGAACACAGAATTCATTATAATACTTATTAATAAGTAATTCTGTAATCTAGCCTTGAGATTAAGATTTTTATTAATAAGGTAGGGTAGGAGTGTATAGAACAGACTTTAAAAAAACTGTGTTAGTTGTATTGAAAAGTGGCGATAGACTTTGGATCTTAAAATAGCAAATCAATCGGCAGACAAAACAAAGGTTTTACTAGTACATAAATATATTGTTTGATTATCAATATGGCAAAGAATAATAAATATGACAAAAATCACGGATAAGTTCAAACAATCTCATAACACGCAACTGACTTTGCATATAGTGTATTGTGTTTTTGTATTTATCATGTTTATTGGTACAGTCGCCGACAGACAGAAAATATAATTTATCCAAACAATTATTTTTACAAAACATGTTTGCTTTCTTTTATTGTCGTCAGAGAGATCTTAATGCAGTCAACGTGTGACGAAAAATCTTATTCGTGCTGTCAGTAAACCATTGAGGAGTTCTTTCGTCGGGAGCCGATCCTGAATGCAAAATCGAGACGTGCGTATCATAATATCGTATTATCAAGAAAACTAAAGCGACGTGGAATATTTCAACTCTGTAGGACACACAAGATTACAGACAGACATCGGGACAAGTGAACCTATATAAAAGTTTGTAATTAAATAAAACACACTCGGAACTTTTCAAGGTCATCTATTGTACTCTTGGTTAATGTGGGTACGATCATCATATTTCGATTATATTTTTTTAATAAGCAGAAAATATAAGAACACATACAATGGAGGCACATTTACCTGTGTAACGTCACAAATTACTTTCGAGGTACTTTTTGTACGTTTTCCATTGGACGCAACCTTTCAGCAAAGAAAATTTCTGTTGTTGAAACTTGCACTAAAGTTAGGTACTTTTACACTAGCAACTGAGGACACTGCGCCAAGAATTCTGAACAAATCTTCTTGTTAACAACGTTTCTGTAGCGCCAGCTCTCAGAGATTAAAACAAAGGACATCCGAGTATAAGGATTTTTGTGTTGAGCACTTGTACAAGTGCCGAATTTAATATTTTAATTTTTCTTTGTTTTCACCACAGCAGCATATTAACTGCAACAAGCGGTGCGCATATTAAAGTTAACGTCAAAGTTGTCTGGTACAACCCATTTTTAACAACTATGTATTACAATTCTGTGACTATTGTATTAGCGGCATTCTACATAAAGTTTTTTCATGTTAAATGATAAGTATTGCATTAAAACATTAAAGCTAAATTAATATAAATACCCAATAGTAAGTAAACACTGCGCAACGTTCAACCCGCATTATTCACAAATTGGGTAATCTTTGCCGTATAAATTAATTGGGCGTGATTATTCGAGAACAATGTAATATAACTGGTATAGAGAGTAAACAGCGAAATGTAAATTTAATTTCATATAAGACGCCTTGGATTTCCCTCGGGACAAATTATGTGTTAGCGCGCATGCGAGAACTGACAAAATACATATCATCCGATTTCACATCACGACACAAAATAATAAGTGCCTAGAAAATTATATTTTTTTTTTGTGGCAACACTTGGTTCCGACTACTATGTAGTCAGTTTGTATATTGTACTCTGGTTGTAACTACCTAATATCTTCTGATTATTAGTATTGTTACGAGCCGTTAATTGTCACACTGCTGGGCAAAGGTTTTCATCTCTATTATTTCCATTTGGTCCGGTTTTTCCAGTTAGTAAGATAGGTATTTATCCAAATTGTCTCGTCATCTAATTTTTAGTTTTCCAGGTTGCCGCTTATTTATGGTAACCCAACTTGTAGATGAATTTGCCCGGGGCTCGTTAAATCTTCGCTGGATGTGACTTGCCCAGTCCCGCTTCAACATAACGCCTTCAGTGTTTCGATTCTGTAAGAGACGTCAAAAAACTCACGTCGGAATCCGCGTGGATATGGCTAATTTGTATTCTGTAAAACTCACTCGAACACTAGCGCTACACTTGTATAATACTATGCACTCAAATAATAGTGATAGTTGAAGCTTCCGGTCCCACTGCCCATTCCCTGTGTATGCGTAGATTTTGTACTTTGATTTGAATTTTTACCGCTGGGATAATTTATAAACGATTACACTTCAGGAGGTCCAGTTAGTGTTGGGAGTTTTAAGTCAGAAACTCGCCAAAATGTGAATTGTTATTTTATCTCTTATATCTTGGGAAATACTTTCAATGAAATGAGTTTTTCACTAATGATTCTATACAAAAAATCCAGCTCGGTTGTGTATTGCCTCAAAACAAGACAAGAAAACAATATTTTTGCAATAAACACCTTCACAGAAGATTGATATCTCATTTCTGGATTGCGTAGAAGGGTCTCAATCGCATATAAGTTTCTGTATTTTTCACACGTATTCTTTGAAATATCGATACATCTCAGCCTACGGCTATAAACCTTAGGGCTATCGTAATAGCTTGTTTTATCATGAATTATTAAAGTCACTACTTATTTTTCTACGTGCGTTATTATGTTACTGAAATTGTTTTGTTTTTATTACTTAAATTGGACATTTTTGATGTTAAAACAGCGTGCAGTGATTTCGCTTATTAAGGAAGTCAAAATAAAATATGAAATATATTTGTCTAAGTCCTCGAGTATAACAACAAAGCTCCTATAATCTTTCCATATAAATTGCTTCCATGTGCTTTTAACTTGTGCTATTAAAACTGATTATAATATTTTTATGCTCGTAATTTGTGATTTATTCATACTAATTTGTACTGCTGGAAGTTAATTATGTAGATTAATTGCTGAAATAGGGTTGCCGGGCCGCAACGATGAGCGAAATATAATATCTAGGTTTTTCTTATAATAGTGATATTTATGAGCCATGTTATATATGATATATATACTTTAATATATTTTATTAAATTTTATACACTAATACTACACTTAGGTACACCGAATTTCAGCTGTGAAAAAATCAGACCTATAAGAAAAACATCAAAAAACATGACGGTTAATGTGGAATATTTGCGATTTCACAATGGAATCAAAACCTATATAGGGTACTTTAGGTACCTTTTCGTTAGAAGTTTGGATTTACATTGAACAAATCGTAACAAGACAAAGAAAAAAATCGTCATTTATAACAAATTTTTACTTGTAATAATTAATTTCATAGAAAAATAGTAAATACGCTTGCAAATTTAAGTTTGCTTACGTAATTATATTTATATTAAAGGGCACACGAGTCCGACTCGCACTTTACTGCTTTTTTTTGGAATACCTATATCCTATACTCCTAATAATATAAACGGGGAAGTTTGGAGCCAAATAAGGATATAAATATGTGAGAATGTGAAGTTTTTTGATAGTTCATCACGCAAGATAAACGCGTATATTTATCTTTTTATTTCATTGATATTGAATGCTACCTGAAATAGGATCACACGACACGTAGGATCTACATTTATAGTTTCCAAATAAGTAGAATACCAGAGTTTAGCTAATTATTGCGAGTGAGATGATTTTATCCACTTAACAATAAAGAAGAAAGTACCCCAAATGTTTTTCTAACAATTTTACTTCTTAGCATCATCTAGTTTACTTCCTGCGTCACTGTTACATACTAATACTAAATGGCCACATAATTAATGCACCACAATAGCATAAACAAGGGAGCAATTATTTGCTCAATAACAATTAATTAGAGTCAAATATCATAAGACCATATAGGTTTATATAGCCCACAACAATGCTAGTGTCAACATGTATATAAATTATGATGTCTACAGCAAATAGCCTATGGACGTTTGGACAAAATTGATTATACAATTCATTTATAACTAATAAAAATACAAAATCAGAATATCGTCTACGACACGTCTCGAGGCTTCATTTCCGTAGGAATATTGGAATAACATAAGATGGCATAAGATACACGGGAATGGTGTAGATCTACTGGTGAAGGAATTTTAATATAACACACATTTTACGCCTTTATATTAAAAAGTTCTAAGGATTTTCTGGCTATATTTTTTTAAATTCTAGATGTCTCTCGAAATTACCAATGGTAACGCCTTTTGTAAAAGGTTAAAATCAGCTAACAGCCCTAAACCCCGGTCCCCAGCTCGCTCCGGTGCGCGCTTGGCTAACGTTGCATTTAATTGGAGCTTCAGTCAACCGTCTGTTGAAAACATAGACCAAGGAAACTTTACAGACGTCGATGTACTGATGTGTAGCATTTCCATACAACTTCGGGAAGATGCCTCAATCAAGTGTGAATCCATACACTTGGCTCGGGGATCAATTCGGCTAATCTGTCTGATACAAAGTGGCAGATTGGCCCGAGCAGTGGCAGATTGATGAGGGAGATCTCAGCGCTCTGTCTCACTCACTTCGTGGCATCTCTTTCTTGTGTGAACGAAATGGAAGATGTAACGGAGTCTATATTTTTCTCTGTCTACGGTTCAAAACGACGCCTACCCGCAACAACTTAATGCAAGAATCCGCTCAATGTGGAAACTATTTCGCCGCGTCCTTGTAAGATTCTGGCTCAACTTTCTGAGTAATATTGCTGGGAGTTTGTCTTTAGGATTTTATTTTTCAATTTTGGCAAGCATTTATGTTACATGCTTCTTCTAATTGAAAGATAACAAAGAAAGCTAAGAAAGGTAACTTTATTTTGACATATTTTTTGTCAAAATCCTATTATAGTTATTTGAAGAGATAAAATTATTACAATTTCCTATTTATTGTTCCTTTAATGTTGTATCTTTGTTGATCATGATGACGTTACTATTTACATTAATTTATAAGTACCTACACCGTATAAATGGAAAATGATTCAGCGAATTAACAATCAAAATGATATGTAACTTCTGTGAAACAAACAAAAAGTAAATTCGTGTGGGAGGAGACTACCTATTTAGTCGAAAGCGATATCTGTTTTCTTGAGACTAAAATAATGACATTTCGTAATTTAGGAATGAAAATGAGTATATAACGCTTCTTCAAAACTAATATATTGTATATAAAAAGAAACAGCATGTAGCCATTTCCAAATTCATTCCTTTCTTAACAAAGGTTCGTAATGAAACGTCAATCACGGATGTTGATATCGAATATTGGGAGTGACGCCCTTTCGGCGTACTCAAGCGAAATTAACTTTATTTTGTCGTTGATCAGATTAGCGACTTTCTTATTTAACGCGGCGAATCAGGTGAAATACTTTGACTTATATAATAAAACTTAACTATTTCTTTGGAAGTTTTCGTTGGTTCAGTGACCTCAAAGTGGATCTTGGTTGATCTCTTAAACTGAGGAGGGGAGCGCCAGAGAATTCTATTTTGTGCCATAGTACAGTTGACAGCTCCCAATTCACTGTAGTGCACCAGCGGTGTCTGTGCTTTGGAAATTCAACGCACAAGGTTTACGACTAGTTTTTGTTCCCTTCATACATTCATTATTTAAAAATAAATAATATTATACGTTTATTTGGATATGTCCGGCATCGGGGCGTATTCTATATAGAAATAAACACAACTAATTTCTTGGTAATGTCGAAGATCGAATTGTTTACTTGTGTATGTTGTCTCCAATTGACGCATTATTTATAATCTATAATACTCGTAATATGTCTATTTCTTTCACTATTTTTCTCAAACCATCCAGTCAATCCAGTCCAGTTAGTTCATGTCTCATTTTCAGAAAATATCTTATTGTATTAAACCTATTAACGGATCTGATTTATTACGGCGGCAATCAATAGCTCATCTGCTCCTTTGTCCTCAATGTCACTCAGGCTGACCTGATGGTAGCCACCAATAGCCATTGTGGTAGCTCATTTTTAAAAAGATATGACTTGACCTGATCTTGTCAAATGCCATCGACAAAGAAAGGGGAATAAAACCGCGATAAAACAATATACCGAACTATTTTTTTCCCTAGGTATCCTGGATCCGCAAACGCGACCTCCACATCCTGACCGTGGGAGTCCATACTTACAGTAGCGATGCGCGCTTTGCAGCACTTCACACAGATGGCTCTGATGAATGGACGCTCAGAGTTGCACCAGCACAGCCAAGAGACTCCGGCGGCTACGAGTGCCAAGTGTCCACCGAGCCCAAGATCAGCTTGTCTTTTAGACTCACTGTTGTTGGTAGGTACTCTTCCAGATTTGGCTAAAACAGACTATCATTATCTTTCCTTTTATGCCTACAGTAGTTGGTAAATTTTTGACATCGATATAAATAAGAAAAATCTAAGCATTTTTCTGCTTGTCATAAATAAATTTCAAGAACGATTCGATAACATTTCAATAAGCAATAAAATAAAAGTTGTTTTAAGCTTCAGCCATCATAAAATAATATTTAGCCATAATCGCTGATTCGTCATTAAAAGTTAACGAAATAGGTGATAAATTAATTTTCAATATCTATGAAAGTTTCAATGGCAAATTGCCAAACCCAAACTGAGATAGAATAAACTATAAATAAAATGGAACTCAAAATGAGATAGAATAAACTATAAATATTAATGGATATTAGGAATTAATATTCATCGCGAATTCTCGAGGTAAGATGGCTCACAGATCTAATAGCAACAATCAAGTATGATCAAGATACCCAGCTTACTGTTGCGAATACAATGGAGATAGTACCAAGTAGCAAATTATTCATTATCGGTTTTAGTAAACTATCTATCGAGGCTAATATTTATATTTAATATATAAATATTTATTATCTGATCTGGCTAGATCATATAGGGTATTGGAAGTATTCATCTTTGATGGATTTTCAGTCAAAAAAGTTTACATTCAAATGAATCATTCACTCGAATGATTCATTTACTTTTAAGATTTTACTTTTTACACCTGGACAGGCATTTACCGATCTTTGCCTGTACAGTTGAAAGCAAATAAATGTATCGTTACTACCGCTTTGTAGAGTGACTTGATGTGCCGTTGTCTGTACATAATTTTACGCATTTTTATATTGTTGCAGTGTCGAAGGCGGAGATCTTGTCAGGGCCTGAGCTGTTTGTGAGAGCCGGGTCTGACATCAACCTCACTTGTATCGCCAGGCACGCGCCGGATCCGCCAAGGTAACTTACTTTTTTTTGTCGAGTCGTAATGGCTATTATATAATATTCAATTACAATACATCATTTATTATTATTATATGTAATCCGACAGACAAACTAATTGCTACATAAATCTGCCTGAACTAATTGGCCGGTTAGCCCTATCTAAAACTTGTGATATAATTTTTGACGCTATCAGTTGATGTACGAGTAGTACATTTATTTTTGGCTGATTATATATAACATAATTATATATTATGGTACATATTATCCTTCCTACTAATATTATAAATGCGAAAGTTTGTGAGGATGTATATTTTTAATCGTGTATGTATGTTTGTGTTCTTTTACGCAAAATCTACTGGACGTATTGTTATGAATTTTGGTACACGGGTAGAACAAACCCTGAAATAAAGCAAGAATTGGGTAATTTTTTGCCGAAATTGCCACAGGAGCGAAGCCCGGGCGCGGATTGGGTACAGAAACACACTAAATATATTTGTGTACCCACCAGAAATTAGTTGCACAGTAAAACAAATTTTAGTCGCAGAAACGATGAATGTAAAATTTTGGAAAAGCTGTAACAAATAGAACATTGTCGTTAATTTACAATAATATAATTAATATTTTATATGGTTTTGTTTATAATTCTTAAAATATCAAATAAGATCAATAAATAGGCAAAAAAACTATCTTCAAAATAAGGACAATGTTCTTAATAACTGACAGGTTTTGATTTCCTAAAGGACTCGGCCTAAATTCTGTGCGAAAGTCTCTCTAGGTGAATAAATAATGAATCCTACGATATAAATGTGAAGGTTTACGACTTATACCTCCAATAAAACTTATATTTTATATTTTTCTTTGATATACTTCTGCGAAATAGAAATAAATCATCTCCAAGAGAAATTATAAACGCCCTAACAAAATTTGCGCGGTTCATTGAGGTCGGATCTTTTGTACAGAGAGAAGAAAATCCGAAATATTGTTGTAATATGACATTTACCTTAAACCACGGACCCGCAATAAATCACGGACGGTTTTTGTACTTTTTGTTGTGTTCTAGCATTCTTTTCCGCCACTAAAAACATACAATAAAATGGCGTCTATCTTATTGTGGGATTTTACGCGGCGAGCCAACGAGTGAGGTAGGATCGAAAAACTTTTCAGTTTTACAGCACATATTATTTACAGTTTTTGTTGAATTTGTTTACTTTTATGTTATACTTAAGTCCCTTGAGGCTAGGTTTCTACATTGCCAAGATATATTTAGCTCATTAAAGAAAAATATCCTTGTCAAAGTCGAGAGACCTAAAATTAATTAGGTAATTCATATTGCTTTTATTTTTTCATTTTGTGTTATTGTTTCTACAGATTATATGCGATAGTGTTTTGTCAAAACAATAACAACAATAATTTATTTGTTGTAGTAAGTGATTATAATTAATTTACAAAAGAAGAAATGTATCTTTAAAATAGGAAATGTGTATTTTACAAAAGAGCTTCAGGTAGGTAATATGTTTTGCTAAACCCTCTTAGGATCTCGACAATTGAATTAGTCGCAGGCGAACAGGACGATTCTCTCAAAAACATTTTAGTTTCTCATTTACTCTATGGTCCAGTCTGAGATTTCAGAATTTATCGTTTGAAGAAAACGGAATCGACATTCTTGGGAATCTTTCCAACAAAGTTGATTTTAACAAATTCAGAAGCTTTCAATGGAAGTTTATAATGAGAAATGAAATGTATTACTTAAGATTAAGAGTGAAATAAACCTTTTACAATTAAGGAAATTTTAATAGTTTTGCATTGTTGGTGTATTCGATTCTGGATAGAAAAAAGTAATTAACTAAAATGGGGAGATAGAATCCCTTTTACTCCAAGCTATTTTCCAGTATGATGATAACACTAGCATTTCTCTGCAGCTTCATTTACTGGTACCGCGGTGCTCATGTGGTGAACTACGCTCAGCGAGGAGGCATCAGCGTGGAGACAGAACAAAGAACCCGAACCAGCAGGCTGCTTATAGCACGAGCTTCTCCCAGGGATTCTGGCAATTACACGTGTGCTCCCAGTAGCTCTGGTGAGTTTATTTACTATTTTGTATATAAGTGCAGCAGAAGAGGAGACTAAAGGTAACAGCCAGTGCGATCTAGCAAATGGTCACGGCCAAAATGTTTATTGGCATGTCAACTATTCTTCTTGCTCTTCTGCTACTGTATTACCTACCTTTTCTGCTATTAACTTCAGTGCTGTACATGGCAATGAAAATAAAATCCAAAGAAATATAACAACGTTATTATAACTTAATGAGGAAAGTCTTTACTACTTTAAGTGACAATTCGACTGGGTAGATTCTACGAGTTGTCATTATATTTAAACTTGGATTTCAGGGAAACTCGTTCCATTATCTTATGAATTTGTTTACCGTATTTCCTGTAACTAATTATATTCCATTGAGTTCGTGTTTATAAATGCGCAATATCTTCTAGGAAATTTTAGTTATATTTTCTGGAAAAAGTAGTTTTTATTATTATGATCTCAAAATCGTGTTTCAAGTCAGTTGTAGAAAGAGCACTTTATTTGCGATAAAGGTGTTGCTGAGGTAAAAAATTGGCATAGTCTAATGGATGGCCGGCGAGTACATACATTTTTCTTTGGGCTCTCTTCACTACATCTCTGCTCGCGGCTGCGTAAAACCCATTTGTCTCCACACGCCCTTTTCCCTTAGTACTGAATCAACGTGTTCAAATCTACCGTTTCTGTTGTCTCTTATCGGCGATTTGTATTCTTTCCACCCCATTTTTTCTACGCGATTGAGTTTTTATATAGATTTAAATAAAATTAACGTGCTCTTAAAAGGTTCGGTTTGGGATCGGGGCAGGCTTTAACACGTAAATGGCATTTTTTCTTCTTTTCTTTTTTGCAAAAAACACAAAGACTTTTTAATTTTGCAGACTTACTTTTCTGTTACAAGTATATATATACGAGGAGTGCAAATTGTAAGGTCTTTGTTGTGTATTACTCTTTATAACTTACATAGAACACAAACATGTGTGTGCTTAAGGTTAGATTCATCATTATTACGTGATCTTATCTTAAACTTCCTTATCTTATCTTATGTTATCTTATATCTTAACTTAAACAAACACAAATATACTATATACAACTAAAATATGATCCACATTGGTATTTTGACGTCTTTTAGAGAAAATGCTGCAATGAAATCTGTTGCGCCGCTTCTTCTTCACCTGCGTTTTGTAAGTAGGCGGTAGAAATAGTTTTAAGTAAATTTTGACGTTAATAACTGATGTATATCATCCGAAGTCGAATAAAGAATATTGAATCTGAATTTCTTTCTATTCCTCAGTAAAATATGTAAAACTATATTATTTCTTCTTTTCTAACAGATTCAGCATCAGTGGTGGTCCACGTGGTGAGCGGGGAGCGCCCAGCAGCCATGCAGAGCAAGGCGATGAGAGTCAACCCCACCCTGTCATCATCACTCATCATCATCAAACTAACCCAGAACAAAATCCTCACGAACACCCTCCAACAAACTCTAATATTCACACACAAATTACTTTCAAATCTAATAATAATTACAAAACTTCTCTGGGAATACCCTGTTAGGAGATTCATTACCAGATGACCAAATTAAATTTGGACATGCGTTTTATTAAATTAGTTAATTAGAGTAAGACAAACTGACGTATAAAGAAACGAATTATTAATAAGTATCCCATTACTAGTTGATAAATGGTATTCAATTCGTATCATTAGTATTGACAACAATATGGCTTCGTTTTTGACGGGAACTTTCGATAAATTCTAGTCTACGAACTCAACGTGATAAATACATATTTTGAATTACCAAATATGGCGTCGATATTGGTTCATTAGAAAAATATTTTATAAAAGTTGTTTTCGATCAGTACAAGTTTTGAAAACTCACTAATTAAAAAGATTACACACACAAAATATGACACTACTATGTACTGAGTAAGCGCATTTTATAGTATAATAAAAAAATAATAATTATATAAATATGTATGTACCTACCTGTATTTGCGATGAGAAGAATCATGTTCACATTACCTAACTGATACATGAATTAATCCCGGTTATGAAGCTCCAATTATTATATAACAAACAACATCCTATTTCAAATTCACACCATTAACAACACCGAACTTTATCAAAAACCTATGTTTTTGATAAAGATTTTACTTAACCGTTTCTTTGATGTATCATCAACTCGATATAATTTAGCTGACTAAAACTGTTACTAATATACTTGTAATACGTAATAAATTGAGAATATCAATCCATTGTATATACTAAAGTGTAAGGTGATCCAACGAGCGTTTCAACTGCCGCCACAGCGGACTGTCATTGCAACAAAGACAAATATTAATTTTATTACCACAAAACTTATAAAATAACTTACAAAATAATGAATCAGTACTAGTTTATTGTTATCTACATTATTAATGTTTGATTTTAGAAACGATTCCTATCTCGAGAAAATTTCGTTGTGGTAATGGCAGCGAGGCTGCGGCGTTCGAAACGCTCGTACAAATGTAAATCGTAAATCAATTTGTACAGTACGAATATTAAAATACAACATATTCTTGGTTTCAAACCTGTGCATAGATGATTTGAAGATAATGTGAAATAACGCGCGTTCACATATGGGTTTACGCCAAGCATTTTCCTTGTTAATACATGTTTGAAAGGAAATATTAAGAAAATTTCACAAATTGTGTACACAATATGTATATGTATTGCGTGCCACTTCAATAGACAAGCTATTGTATCCCTCATTTAAGTGATATTTGACATCGTCTAACGCTCAGCGCTTATCACGAGATAAAAACAACTTCGCGTTAGAAAAGCGTCCGTGCGAACGAGGACGGAAATCTAGGACTTAGGTTTTTAGGAGAAGACCTAATTACAAATCTATGTTAACAGATTAGAGGTCTGCAAAAAAAAAAACAAACAAATACTTTAATAATTATTATATGCCCCATCAGTTAGTTTTATTCGTTACTGATAAGTTTAGAATTGCTAAGCAGTACTCTTTTAAAGCTAACAACGGGGCAAATTTACATCATATTAACTTGAAAGCAGTATTGAAATATGTCAATATACTAAACTATTAATCTGTGCTTTTCAATTTGTATAATTTAAGAAAAAAAAACAGTTTTGCTATGATAAAAAAAATCCTGTTAAAATATCAAAGAAAAGACAGATATTTTTATGATTTTTTATTTTAAAATATTCGCATTTATTCGAAACATTCTTTTACCTGTCATTAATTTACTACCACGTTTAAGAAATAAGTAACTGTTAAGAAGGTTAATTTATCAGTAATTTAATTATTGGTAAGTTGTAAAAATGTTAGTGAAATTGTACATAAATTTTGTAAATAAAACATTTTACGTGTTATATCAATTTGTCTATTTATTTCCTACAAACAGGGTGGTTTTTAAAACAAGAGCCTATTTTGATGACTTGAAATAGAACAGGTATCTAAGAAATCCAAAGCAAAAAATATATATATTAATCCTACTCGTGCCACATGAGTTCGTATTCCAGTCTGACTCATGTGTAGTAGTTTTCATCGACCACCACTTGCTTCCGGTGAAGGAAAATCGTAAGATCTGCACGTTAGTTGATAATTTATAAACCAGTGTGTGAAATAGAAAAGGCAATGATAATATAAAAAACTAGCTTTTGACCGCTACTTCGCACGCGTGAATTACAGTTCTTAAAAGGAATCTAAGTATAATATCAGTTATTCTTTTAACGCGTATTTTAAGACTGGTACATTAGTATTTTTGTCATCTTTAGTTCAATTACACGTTTCCCGCTACGATTTCCGTTACGTGTCTCGGTCCGAAACCTGTCCTGTGTTACAAATTGTCCCATGTCTTTTCCTGCAACGTGCCCCATTTCATTTCCCGCTACGTGTCCCACTCCCGATTTTCAAAATCGAATTAATGCACATATATATATATATATATATATATATATATATATATATATATATATATATATATATATATATATATATATATATATATATATATATATAGAAAAGTAAGTGTGTGTGGTGTTTCATTCCATATAATTATACCAAGACCCTCAACCATGAGGAATTGGATTGCAAATGAGAATAAATTTTGTCCACGCACTGAAAATTACATTTTCATTATGTCGCCTTGTTTTATCCATTTTAGATGAGTTCATGAGTTTATAAATACAAAACGTGCCCCAACAGGCGCCACCAACTTAAACCTTCTCCCTGTCTCGACAAAACGCGCTATAATTTATTTGACCATTCAATCGAATGGACACAAGTACTAATACGATGTATCGAGTCGAGTGACCCTTTTCGCCGATTAACCAGTTACACGGAGCCACAAAATAATAATATTACAAAAGAATTTCATTCAATTTATTTGATCGTCGTAGTTCTATATTTCTTGGTGGTATTTTTCCATGATCTGGTCTAATAGTAGATTTGACAATTAATCATCAAAAATATGAAAAAAAAACCCGAGATCGTTATAGTAAGCAGGTAAATATTTACTATTTCAATGAAATAAACAAATACGTGACTGATAACTGACTGTATAAAATGACTTTGGCAAAATAACATATATACCCACTTATTTTTAGGGATTATCGATTCAGTACACAGATTGATTGAAATCGAATGAGTACGTTTAATACACTGCTCTGAAGATAGGCTTATAGCTTTACCTTTGTTTCTTTGTAGACGCAAAAAGTCTACGAACTTTCTATTAAATTATTGAGTTGACCGAAAGTGTGATGGTAACAAATGATAGACGATAGTAAAACAAAATGGTGGTAAGTATATATAAGCAAGCGATGATGCAACTTGTCGCGGCCTCACTACGGGCTTTTGTATCAAATTTTCTTTCAAACCAACGTCAGAAGAATGTTCAGAAGAGAGATCTTTCAACCAACGATTCCAGTCAAGAGTAACAAATTTGCAACACGTACTGAATGAACGATAATTGTATTTGTATGAAAAAATTATACAATCAGATACATCTTCGTGTCGCAGCTGCAACTATCTTGCTTCAAATTTGCACTTTAAAATGTGGAACATAAGGTAGACTTCTGTAGTTTCTTTACTTTAGACGTAGAGATAAAACAGAGGAGGTCCCAGGAGGCAGCAGAAGTCCGCACGAACGGTCGCCGGCGCCGAGCGAACCCTGAACGATTTCACGGATTTTGAATCTCCCCTTCTATTCTGAATTTGAATTTAATAAAATAAAAAACTCTTGTACAAGTTTTTATCGATATTGCTATTAAATGTATATTTTAGTTATAATTATTATTAGTTATAATTAATTTATTTTCAATTTAATTTAAAATTATTTGAAAAAATGTTATCAAACCGTACAGAACTGTGTTATTTACAATAATATATTTCATTGTTTCAAATTGAGAACGACCGAAAATTTAATTTCATTCCTTGAATTTTATACTATTGAAAATTTTGACCTGTTGAAAATTATATTATAATATTTCGTATAATTTGCCAGCTTTTAATATAAAACAAACAAATAAAAAGCAAAAAGCTGCCAAAAATATACAAAAATATGCGGTGCATAATTTTCGGTTTAAATTTTCTTAATAAACTTGGTGGTTATAAAAATATTTTTCATTTAAATAAATATGGAATATGTACTAGAAAGGAGGCATGAATTTATTCATCTGCAATCTGATGATTACGAATAATATAGATAGATATATCATTTGCAAATTAAGATCATGAAACAATATAAACCAACGTACAAATTATAGAACTTATCGTATCTTTTCATTTCATTTCATGCAATAGTGTTTAACATTAATTGTTTAGGGTAAAATGCTGGTTTTCTCCGAGAGGTTTAAAACAAGGCCGCCTACGGAAGCCCTAGGGCCGCGTAAATCTCCTCAATACGAAATCCCACGGGTCATTTTCGCTTTAAGAAATTTTAAGGGGCGTTTCTCCAAGTTCTGTTATTATTTTCCGACATCATAAAGCAAACATGGCTATGATTTATTCACAACTAGCTACTTATCCCGGCTGCGTACGAGGTCATTTATATATGTACAACCATCGGAAATAAATTGTCTAAATAACAGTGAAAACAGCATCAAAATCCGTTGCGTGTTTTAAAAGAAGAAAGCTTAAGAACAGACAGACGCGTGGGTGACTTTGTTTTATACTACCAACGTCGTGTTTTTTTTAAAACATTCCAACGGGGAAAAAATACTCAAATAGCTAGTAATAACCAATATCCATTTTTATGTAAAAAAAATCATTTTATCGAAACTCTTGTACAATTATTTGAACTGTAGGTGCTATATGACTAACATTGTATTATATTTCTTAATAAATATCTACTCATATTATTTAATAACTGCGCCCGGGGTAAAAAGTACCCTCTGTATTAAACCCGTATATCAAATTTCATAACAATCGATGAAGATTTTGCATGAAAAAGTAGCAAACATACATCCTCACAAACTTTCGCATTTATAGTATTAGTAAGATATATCAAAGTTTTTTAAATACGTATTTTCTTCATATTTTCCTACAACTGTCAGGCTCAAACAGGTAAATTTAAAATACAGGAAGAACAGGAAAATGAGCACAAACAAAAAACGAAATGTCATTTGTCGTATCGCGCCTCTATATTTACTTTTTTCCCTTAGTGAAAAATTATCGCTTGAGTTGTTATCCCCTTAACATTTCTATTAAATGGGTCTGCGAAAAATTCCTGTTTCTTTGGTCACAAATTAATCTTTGCTCTCGTCAAGCAGATTGTATACTCTTACCTGGTACATTATTTTCATTTAACAAAATAAACATTTTCCCAGTTGTGGTTGAAATGCGAATAGTTGGTGTCATTCAATATTCATTTATATACGTTACTGTTATAGTTTTATTGTGGATTTATTATAACAAATCCATAATATATGTTGACATGTATACATGTCACACATACTTCCCGCTCGATTTCAGACTTTTTTCATCTCATTATTATTTTCAAAAATATAGTATATAAGTAAGATATAAAATATAGTATATAAGCAATATATAAGTAAGATATATTCGTTTCTTTTATTTAATCTGAATTATTATTGTGAATATCTTCCATTAGCCACACTGTGAAAGGGAATTGTATTTTTTTTCTCAGAAACAATTACGGAGTTAAATATTAATTGAATTGTAAGGGTGAGTCGCACCGTCAAATTTGACGTTGATTTTACCTAACAACAAGTTGATTTTTGACAAAATTATGGCGTACTTTGCGTTTTTCTGCGCATGCTAACTATTTATTCCCTTCCTAACTATTGAATTTTTCTGTGACTTTACTGACGAAGATCCAGTTCAACTTCAGGACTCCAAAATTGAAATAATAAGCGCTTGCTATAGGTAGACAACGTTTAAATAAATATAAATATATATAGGGACAAATCACATTGATTGAGTTAGCCCCAAAGTAAGTTCGAGACTTGTTTTATTGGACACAAATTCAACGATACTACATTCTATAACAAATATATATATATATATAGATAAATATCCAAAACCCAGGTCAATCTGATAAAGATCATTTTCCATCTTGACCTGGCCGGGGTTCGGCGTGATGACCACTTGCAGCGAGTCCTACTTTTTCTTTTTCCTGTACACAAAATTATCTAACAATATCCTACAGAAAACAAACAAACATTGACAAACGAGTTACTTTTTACTTGCATCCGTACATTTACATAATTTTTTAATACATTCTCAGTTTTTAAATCAAAAATGTTTTCGTCGAGACCAATTTTCCGGTTCACGAATGTCGCAAATTAGCCTTTAATTAAAATTATGCCAAAAATTTAACGTCATTATTGCCATGTCTTTTGTAAGAGAGCCTTTTGTGTCTCAGCTTCTGTTATCTTTTGCCGCTATAAAGGGCCCAAGGACAAATATCTGTGTTAAAAATAATAAGGACAAAAGTTATTTTGCCTATCTGAATGTATCATAAACATCTACAGTTTTTAATATTTACACTACAACCAGTTTTTAATATTTATTTAATAAACTTTATTTTACCAAATTGGTACTAATGGTAAGCGTACACTTCCAGTCAAACTTTGAGAAAAAAATTGAATGAATCATTATTACTATTGGTACAAAAAATACTTCAATGAAAACTCGGATTCATCACAATGATAATTCAATAAAAAAAAATATTTACAAAAAAAAATATATTTCCAAGAGTTTCTATAAACACCACCTTAATAATACTGTACCATTTATTGACTGAGTGACTGACAAACAACAATTGTCTTATTATATAATATTCAATAATTTGAAGGATTATCTGAAATCTCTACGAGAATAAGATAGTCGCAAGCAAAAGTTAGCTTTACCATAATGATCCCCCCGGGTAACAATATTTTGCAAAATTCTTCAACATAATATCTATTATGTGTTATTAAATCAATACAATCAATCGCATATTACGCAACATTGAACTATATGTGATGGTAATAGGGACGAATTGGCAATGGTAGGTTGATGTGCTGTTGACTGTACTACTCACTATAATAACCTTACCTTAATTAAGACTGCCAGCAGTTTCAATTTTTAATGAACAGAGCAGTGCAACTGTGTCACCCAGCTTGAAATATATTGGAGGATTAATTAAAATCATTGATATTTCTGAATCTCATCTGAGTGCATTACCGATTCTTTCTCAGCTATGGAACGTCGGAGCTCAGTGTCCTCTTTCCTACTTTTAATCGCTCTATTGCGACACTGCACTGGACACTGTACTGAATTCATAAGAAATCATGTCTATATTAAGGTTTCTTTATACCATACCATAAGTACC
The DNA here is from genome assembly GCF_027563975.2 of Plodia interpunctella. Lineage (NCBI taxonomy): Eukaryota > Metazoa > Arthropoda > Insecta > Lepidoptera > Pyralidae > Plodia > Plodia interpunctella. Next base: position 6,025,352 of record NC_071308.1, on the reverse strand, counting down.
TATTAGGTACCATAAGTACCTAATAGGTACTTATGGTATAAAGAAAAATCGAGTGCTAGATAACATTTCAAAACATTGATTTGATTTTTCCGATGGTGTACCTATTTTCCAAATTTTTCTTCCTCTTAGGCTCCTTTCATTTGGGTCCACCGACAAGATCCAGTTTTCTGTCATTTATTTTACCTTCTTATCTTTATCTTTCATCAAATCACAATATACCTAACAATATTAAATCAAGGATACTTATCACTATTTAGTCTGTATCATTATTTAAGTATATTACACCGTAAATTCCATTAAGTGGAAGCAGCAATGATATATCATGCGGCGACGGCGGCCATGTTAATGGAATAATAAATCCAATACAAATATTTACACACGTTATATTATTAGCACATTCAAAGTAAAGTATTAAACTGCAGTGAAACTTAATGGCCATTTTATGTGTAATTGTAGTACTATTACGGAGACACGATGGCATTCGTAAACAGTTAGTACGAAAAGCGGTTGTAATACTCTAAATGAGGATTTTTTTAATGAATTATTTCCAACCATACTTATATTTTTATAGGACCGTAGCCAAAAAATAAATGCGGAAATCTATAGACCGAATTTAGATGTACAGAATTATGATTTGGTTTTAGTACATGACATGAGATCTTATGAAGACTATGGACTGTGTATTGGCAATGTGTTTAGTTGTTCAGTTGTGAAAATAATTATTCGGTCATTAATGAATGAACTACTGTTTTGATAGTTTCCTTATCACCAGTCTTCAAAGTCCCGTCCTATATGATAAAATTATTTTTTTATGGTATAGGACGGAAAACGAGCTTGCGGCTCACCAGATGGTAAGTGATCACTGTACTGAAGTGCAATAAGAGGGGCATCACCTGAAAGGAGCATTGTATGCCATTCAAGAATTTGTATATCGTTTCTGAACGATCTGCTTATCAAAACCATAAGACATTTGTTAGATAAATTCATACGGTTTGTTTCGCCCTAAGACACAGATATTGGAATATTTATTGCATTTAATAATGCACTTAACCGGTGATGTTCATAGCAGCATATAATTAGAACTTATCACGTCTGATTAGTTATATCGTCCACACAGTTATATTATGTTGCGCCAAGCATAATAAACAGCTTGGTTGACCCGATTGCTTGTATTATATAATCTGTTAAGTATCTGGTGACAATTTTTGAGCTAATAGCATAGGGATGTCACTATCACAAGGAGTATTTTCCTAAAGTCAATTTTATATTATACTAGCTTTTGCCCGCAACTACGTTCGCGTGTATTTCTGTTATTTTTACAGGAATAAATGGGGTTTATCGTTCTCCGTACCTCAAACAACACACGTGTACAAAGTTTGAAGGAAAAATATTAAGAGGCAACAAACAAACTTACTTTAACATTTATGATATTTTAGAATAGCATACTAATCTATTACTGACAGACAACGCATAGCCGAAACTATCGGGCCTTGAAATCTGGTAGGTACCTATAGTACATTCCATGGCGAGTATTTTCTTTTAAATATTTACAAAAAGAAAGAATTTTGTAATTTAACGGAAACAAAAAAAGAACACTTTTACATACTACATGGAATTATAACGCACGCGTTTTTGCAGTCATCCATAACTCCTTACAAAAACGTTGAAAAGCGGGCTCAATCGCGTCAATAAAATATGGACACTCGCGCCACTATACCTGTACCTCCATTCAGCTGGGGTCACCTGTCTGCGGATGATAGTACCATGCAAAGAGTATAGCTTGATATTACCATTCAATAATATGTTTCGATTTTGTATGATAGTTGAAATAATTAAAACTGCAAAACTTTATTTGTGAGAACGATTTCAATATTCGATATACCTACACAGGTAGAAATTGTCTAAGATACTTTTTGTCCCGAAATACAAAAGCCAAGTTACTGCTCGTCTTATAATGAACTCTCGTGCCTTACACTAGGTTCTAATTTTATACGACTTTTGTTTGAGAGTGAACCGTCTGATGGTATTCCGCACTAGTAGTAGGTATTACTAGGAGTAGAGCTAGTGGAGCGCGCGGTCCGGTAATTTTGGCGGTGGAAAAGTTATGGCTTTCAGAGAGGCTTCTGGCAGTACCTGTCACAGATATTTTGATGTATTTTAGTCGGTACCTACTCAGTTATTTTCGTACTAAGCCTTTACCCACGCCTTTAGAAGACGTGGTATTTTTGCCTAAATTAATAGTTGTATAATTTATAAATAAATGACTTCTGCTCCATAGAAGACCTAAATGAGGCCAATGACAAGGAAATTGATATTGAAATTATATTGATTTAGACTGTAAGTAGCCACAGGGCTACTCATGGTTTAAATCAACATCATGTGTCTGCTATTTCAACTCGAAAAGAAGATGCAATGTCTGTAAATTTAATTATAATAAATTGAGTTTATAAACATATATTGTGTTTGATTTAAAAAAAAATTAGGCACTTAATGAAAAGCCAGACCTATAAAATAAAAGAAATAAGTATACTTATATCAAGTAATATTGTTGTGTTTTATCCAAGTTAGAAAAATCTAAATGACAACGTACGATAAAAATTCCTCGAAAATATTAGAGAAAATTTATGAAATGAAGTTTGATTGCATGAGAATTGGGCCCCAAGAGACGTGTTTTGACTAACAAACTACAATTAAAGTGGGATAAACATTCCTAGTTGTAAACAGTCATACGGCCATAATTCAAGTTGTAGCTAAGTGAGGTCAACTTCAGCTCAGTGACCTTTATTATCCCAATCCCACGCTCTAGAATATAGGCCTGTATGACATAATACATAACTATCGTCAGAAGGTCATCTTTATTTACAGCACTTTATTTATTTATTGAAACTTTCATATAGTACATTATAGCATTATACTAGTTGTTCGCCGCGAAATTAGACCTCGCGAACACAATACATTTTTACAAAATTGTGAATATTTCAAAAACGACTGATTCGATTTTGATGCCCCACGATCTTAAAAATTCTATTGGCATATTCTACAAACCTTTTAAATTTCATTAAAATAGGACCGTAAGTTATCGCGTTACAAACATACATACAAAAAATGTATTTTTGCCCCAAGTAGAATGTCAATTACCTAACAGTCAATCAAGCATGCAATTTAACTTAGTTAGATTTAGAACATTAGAGTTTTACAATTTTATAAATATCCCACTGCTGGGCAAAGGCCTCTCCCTTATTTTCCCACTCATTTCTCTCCATAGCAAGTTCTGGCCAAATGAATAAAGAATTATTATTATTATTTATTATTATTATTTGTACGGAGAATGACGTATAAGTAGACACAAAAGATTCTAAACTCGAAGTATATGTTTAGCTGTGTTAATAATTGTTTATGAATAATTCATAGAACTGTTTCAAAAATACTTAAAGAAATTGCATCACCAGTTTGTATTATACAACATAACATTTCGATTTCGACAGCTGTGTAAGATTACCTACAATTAGAAAAAATATATTTTCAACACATAAGTAGTAAGTACCTACCTGAGTAGGGCTATGTAGAAATATTGGATTTATTGCCATTCATTCAATAAAAAAAAAACATTTCATTTAAACTCTTTTTTTTTTAAAGTAATGTTCTTTAATAATTTAATTATGAATAAGAACATATTAGGGCAGCTAGTATGTTAGTATGTCATATGCCCCGGCTTCGACGAATGCAATATTATGCATGTAATATAAGCCTCCCTCTTGAATCTCTCAATCTATTTAAAAAATCTAAGCATACATAGGGACAGACGGACAACACAAAGCGACTTTGTTTAATACTATAAATGATGACATACTGTCTCCAACTTATGTAACATGTTTCAGTGGGCAGTGTCGACCTAATTCGTTCCACACTGGGTGACATGCTTTTAATGACCTAGTACTTAGTAACACCACAGATTAAATAATAATTCCAGTAGCGACACTATTCCTACGAACATTATTACCTACTGTATTTTCAAGGAAATTAATTTAACTAGCCCCAATTGACGTCTAATAAAAAACTAAGTAAAGAAGATGATATTATAATTTTTATACGAATGTTTGAAACTGATTTTGGCCATACCGTCTTTCATATCGGACTAAAAACCGTGACGAATAAGTACCTAATCGGGTTTCATTGGTATATATCATAATTAAAAAAAAAATTGTAAGTAATTATATTTATTATAAACTAGCTACCCACTTTGTCTTCGCTCAGGTGTAATACAAACCTTCCCATAAATCACTGAATTTGTTAAAAAACCCCACATCAAAATCTTTGATGAAGTTTCAAAAATCTAAGCATACATAGAGACAGACAACGGGAAGTAAAGAAATAAATCAATTATCTACTAAATCTAAAACATCGAATTCGCTAGTTTTACGAGAATAATTTAAGAAATATTTATTTATTAAAAACAAAATTTCGCTAATTAAAAAAGCGAAAAAATTAGCAGGTCTAATGAGGTACCGTAAAATAACTACACTCAATTTGAAAGGCGTCGGCTGTAAAACCTTGATGTACCTATTACCGTTAAAGGTGGGTGCTTATCCTGAACGATATTACCTACTTTAGTACCTTCCAGTTGTCTTGAAAGACTCCAGCTTATTAAGAAAATACAAATTGAAAATACAGTCAATGGATTTTGATATTAAAATAACAATTAGCGAGCTACGAACTGCTAAATATCTAATTAAGGCTCGGCTTTCACCAAATAATATATTTGAGTAAGTATATAATATCTGAAATGTCCTAAAATTTTTATCAGAAATCAAAAAGACCGACAGTAAAGCTGCATTGCACGTGCTATTACCCGAAAAATATTTTTATATCCTAACACAAAAGTTACATTGCCCACATAAAATAGACTAAAAGCCACCCCGGGTGTTACAAAGTGTAAATTTGGCCAGTCTCCGTCCGTTTGGTGGTCATTTTGGTGTAATCCCGTTGGGTCTCAAGGGTTAAGACATTTTGGAATTATTTAAAAATTCTACGGCCCCAGTTTTGATCTTGCGACAGTGTTTGCGTATTGTCATAGAGATGAGACGTACATAGGTCTTGAAATATAGATGTAGTGGAAGATAAACCCTAAAAAAGGAATGGACTGTGTCAATTACAGCATGAGTAGGAAGGGATTTTCAAAATTATAATCTAAAGTTAACACGACGTGTAATTAAATCTGAAACGTTACTTTTAAAACTTGAGAACAATTATGGAAATTCTAACTTGAGAACTAGATTGCTGCACGTACTCCGAATACAGAATATTCTCTAGTAGAACTAAATTGGCCTAAGCAAGACACACAGAAACCGCACCGCGTTAGTAATAGCTCAGTGGCTCACACTCCACCCGCGTACAAAAAGCATAATTTCGTATGAAATATCACCAGGTAATTCACCAGGTTATATTACTTTGATAACTTTTAGACGGTACAATTGAGGAAATTAATGAATGGCTTTTTTGTCCACAAGTGTACATCGAAGTCCCCAATTTGTGTACGCAATTAATTTGTCAGTCTGGGTAACTACCTCGGCATGTGATTTATAAATAAGTGAGAGGGATGGGAGCGATAATGGCGCTTAATGTTGTAATTTATGGCTTTGTTTTATTAGTCCGTGACACAGAAAGTTAATGTGTTTGCGACCGAATATGGAAGCCAAGTTTACTATTGACTGTTGCCTTTCTTATACTATTTTCTAGAAAACTAACTGCGCCACGGAACTTTGCACCGATGAAAATTAGAATAAAAAGTATCCTTTGTCATACAGGAACAATGTAGTCCTATTGGTAAAATATTTTTGGATATAGATTGAGTGGTTCCGAAGTATATTCACACACAAACTTATTTACATTTCCCTTTATAATACCAGTATTAGTCTAGACTAATGTAAACGATTTTGTTAGGCTTCAAGTGGGTTGGCTGCTTTTTCACATGGGAGATAAACTTTTCGATGCAAAACGCGTGAATAGAGTTAGGGTTCTTGGCACGGTGCTTCACAGTCATTGTTAAGATTCAGTTTTATAAATTAAATTTATCTAATTCCACTTAGCTTACATGAAGATAAGATAGGCCTAATCCTAACAAAAACGAATAATAAACAACTTCGTTAAAATTACATATTGCCAATTTCGACTGATTCTTTATTTGTGTTTCAGGCCAGTGGGGTTGTTTTAGGTAGGTATTTTGCTAAATACTGCCGCCGGAATATGGAAATTAGTTGCCCAAACTTTGTGTTAACACGAAATTTCCATATTTGACGTGTTGAAAGGGCCAGAGGTCTAGTCCTTGACTATAATTTTTGTCATTTTGTAAGTCGTAGCTGTGTTATTAAGCCGTTTGTCGGTACCTACTTAATTTCTGTTGAAACGGTTTATAAAATAGCATAGTAACAATGTGTTCCTTTGAAATTTCTGTCGCATTATAGAATGCTCGAATTATTCCCATTACTAATACAAGTATGTTTATATCGCGAATATTTCAAACGACATATTAGCGAATATATATACTATGATATACAATTAAGGGTTTGTTGCAAATATAAGCTCAAACGATTTTTGTCATAACCATTTCAACATCTAATTTTAGCGATCACAAACTAGAACTAAAAAAAAAAATCTAATTTTTTAATACATTTAATTCCAGATAATTTTTATAGTTTCCAGTTATTTTTTTTAGTATTTTTATAAAACTAAGTAAAATCAGCAGCAAGATATTCACTGCACTTAAAAAAATCAAATAAAAAAGAGATAGCTGCGGAAGCCGATTGTGAAAGTTGGAAAAATGGGATGGTAAGAGGTTGTAAGTGAAAAAGTCACATCCAATTAAGGCCAGTCTTCAATTAAAGAGAAAAGTTTCGGCAAGAAATATCTTGCTACCAGACCGGTAACAAGCCAAGTTCGGTAAAAAAAAAAACACCTTGTGAAGTAACTCCAAAACTCTAATATACGTATATAAAAAAAAACTTGTTTTGATTAGTTATTTGGTCTACTGCAAATGATAAAAATACATTGGAAATAAATAATTGAATGTTAAAAAAAAAGCTTCTTCGTCGTGATGTCGACCGTTCTATATAAGTACATGTTAATATTAAACTTTTACATATAATGAAGATAAAATTTCGATAGGGGTTTCATTTAACATCACGAAAACTGATTTTGGTCATTATCTTAAAAGTACATACTTGAAAATTTGCAGCTTTATATCTATATTTAGCACACGATTATCTTCAAGAACAGACGATAAGTATTCCATAACAAATCAGCGTTTTTATTATTTAGCAAACAGTTTGAATAACAATATTCGCTAAAAGGCCGAATCTGAGTTTGAACGAGGTCGCAATTAGTGTCTTCGGAAGTCCCGGAAACTCGGAAAATCCCGGATCCATGGATCCCGCGTTCGTCAACACTCCCTCGAGTTGTAAAGTATTACAATTTCGTTTCGGAAGATGAAGTGCTGTGATTATGCCGGGAGTAATTCTGATAATCTTCATTTTGACCCAGTTTAATTTTCTTGCAGCTGTTTCAATTTTTATTTTCAAGGTTACTTTTAAATCATTAATAATAAATTCCAAGCTGAAACTAAACGTCGAAACGTCGAGTGAATAAAAAGTTTAAGCACCACCTGCTATTGAGTTTGTAAATACCATTATTCTTATTTTATTATACTTGAAATATTCAGGAAAACTTTTGCTTGTGCCACTTACTGTTGAAGTACGGATGGTTATCCGAAGTCAAGTCTTTTATTGCTAAGATAAGGAGACGATTAGACCAACGCTTTGAATAGGATAGTTGACAAATTTATTTTTTGATAACTATTCGAAGTCCGATAAATCAATAGAAACACCATAAAAAAAATGTAACATATTTGTTACAATTTCTGAAGTCCCAATATATATGAATACCTTTTCCGCTTTCCGCTAATCGATACTGATTGTGTTATATACTTTAGTAAACATTGACAATATTTCTTCGTACATGATCGGACAGTGGAGATAAACTTTTCGTAATTCTATTAGAAATAATACAAATCCCTGGGCTTTGACGTCCTTAGCCATAGGACGTCAAAGCCCAGGAAGAAACCAAGAATCCAGACGATAGTAAGACTTTTACGGGCTACGAAAAATAAAATAGGCTATTTTCCAACTACTCAAATCAGACTTTCTAACGTCAAAAACCAAAATTTATATGGAACTTATATGGCAACAAAAAATATTTTAAATCGCGTTATTAATAAAACTGGAATTAAAGTAATATCTAATTACTGAGTTCTATTATTGAAATACCTACATGCATTTTATTTTTCCGATCATATGTTTGTGTCGTGGGATTGGAAAGAACTTTGGTTCTTTCCAGTACCCAAAATGTACCTATATTTTATTATAAATAGTTTATTTAAAACTTAATTCGTTACTACTCGTTTCCATGCGACAAGCATGCGAATTGCGTGACCATTGTCAGTATTTTGTTGTACTTAATTACTTTGCGGTGACTTTATCTTTTTGTGCGATAATATACGATAAAACACCACTTTTCTATTTTACAAATTAAACATTGATTAGACATTTTTCGAATAAGGAATAGTTTATTAATGAACTTTTTATGATACGCCGTCTAAAGAATTTATCGCAGGACTGTACACATATGGCCGGTTCGCTTCATCAATACATTTTAATGCATAGGTATGTCTTAGAATACAATGTTCACCCACATGAGTCGTACTAAGATATGAGTTCTAAGGCCTTGTTTAGTTCCTGAACTACATCAGTCCGTCAAAATCGATTTAAATAAAATAAATATATAGATACTAACTCAACTATACTATATTTTATAACAAATACATATATAGATAAACATCCAAGACCCGGACCAATCTGAAAAAGATCATTTTCCATCATGACCCGACCGGGGATCGAACCCGGGACCTCACGGTTCAGTGGCAAGAACTTACCACTGCGCCACCGAGGTCGTCATTTAAAAAATATACATATTAATTAATCCATACTTCTATTATAAATGCGAAATGCTGTCTGTTTCTCTATCTGTTCTGCTTTCACGGCTAAACTACTTGATCGATTTGGATGAAATTTGCTATGCATATAGTTAAAAATAACCATTCAAAGATAGGCTATTTTTTTCCAAAAAATCAACCCCCCAAATGACTATAATGGGGGGTGAACATTTGTATGAAAATCATGTCTGTTCCACTTTCGCAGAGAAATTCACGCGGTCAAACCCGTATAGTAGTAATTCGAGCCTCAGCAACAGATAAAAGTTTACCCAATTAGTAATCCATTGATTCCCGACTTCTGATGTCAAAATCATCACTAAACATTACTCGCACCACATCCCTCAATCATATTCCACAAAGGCTAAATGTTCACATTCATCGATTGCAATCAACGTTCGAGTAAGGAAAGTAGCTAGCGTAAGATTGTTACAGAGGAGTTAATAGTCCTCACCATCGAATCGATTCGAAGGTGAGAAGTGAAATGCGAACCCGCACTTCGCCCACAGATATGTTTCAGTTGTTCGATAAAAGTTTTTTCAATTAAGAAATAAAATACTACAATTGGTCGCCAATTGGCTTATCTTAGCCAACGATGTCGAGTTACTGTCGAGTAGAAGCATTCGATTATCCTTCTACTAGACTGCAACTCGACCACAGTGAGCTAGAATTTCGTCCCTCAATTATATTACACAACGGCCATAACGGCAATGCTATGTGTATGCAAATTTGCTTGCATATTGCACATTCATGACGCAATACTGTCTTTAGTATTTCCCCGGGGTGTTGTTATGTAATCGTAAACGAAAACAATGCATTTTGCCAACGAAACATGTCATTTTGCCAAAATATCAGTCGTTATTTACCAAGTGGTTTTGTTTTATTGAGGACACGACCTATGACTTAATAAGGGTGAAATTATGAAATTAAGGAATTTTCACTAACTTTGCAAGTACACAATGTGACTTTTAACACGCGAGGTGCAACGATACAGCGCAAGTTCACGTATGGATTTAAATGGGTGATAACAGGGTTTAACTCAAGTTAACGGGTACGCCATAAAATAGTTAAAAATAAAATGCATAATATTTTTAAATCACAATTTTTGTAACAGAGTCGTTGTGCAACAATATTTCTACTAACAAAGACCTTATGGAAACACAACGAGAATCACAACTAAAAATATAGTTTATTAACCCCCGACGCAAAAAGAGGGGTGTTAAGTTTGACCGCTAAGTGTGTCTGTCTGTCGTCTGTCTGTACATGGCACCGTAGGTCATCAACGGGTGAACCGAAATGGAAGCGGTATTTTTTATTTGTTAGCTAATTTTTAAGCGATGGTGTTTGATTAAAATCGGTTCCGCCGTTCAAAAGTTGTAGTGAAATAAATATTGAAAGCCGGGGTTCTTTTCAATTTGTCTAACAAATAAAGTTATTTAAGTTATTTCAGATAATAAAATAAATATTATAGACAACTTAGATTAACTAATTAGTCACCATTTTTTTCTTTTAGGTATTGAGAATAAAAAATTCTATACAAAAGTATGTAATTTATACTTATAAATTAAATACTTATTTAATTAAAAAATAAACTAGGTTCTTTTCTATGGGACATATTTCACTAATTTTTCTTATGAGATTAGAGATTTTACCTCCCTATACGACATGACATTATTGTGCGTACAAGTAAATGTATAAAATATTAAAAAATTTAAACGTATTCGCCATTTCCCCATGCACAAATAGCGAAAAAGACACCAATTCTTGCCAAACGCCTCAGCGGGAGAAAGCCGAATAGTTTTGCTTGCAAAACGCTTGGATTTTCATAGTATTGTCTGTTTTCCTCCAGCCACCAATGTAAATATATATTGTTTGCATTTAATTTTGTACGTTTGCTCTCTGCTCTTGGCTGTGTAAGTGGGCGGTTCTTGATTTTTTTCTAATACAAACTGTTTGTTATTCACGGAACTATTGTTCAAGTGGGGCAAATACGAGTATTTCGTGGAGTAAAACATTTTTGAGATACACTGCATGTATACATGCACTAGTTTTTGTCCGCTACTTACCCGTGGGGAAAGCTCTAAACAAGCATTAAGGTAAAATTTCAGTAACTTTATTGCATACTAGCTAATAAATAATAATAATAAATAATTGCTCACAATCCGAGATATTGACGATTTTCAATGTAGTCAATTTATGGAGATAAAACCTATACCAGGTTTATGCTAGACCATTCGCTATACAACTGTGAAAACTGTATCTAATTACATCCAGTAGATTTTTCATGGCACATGAATACACGTACAGACAGACAGAAAGACAGAAAAATATATATTTTTTAATTGTTTCGGCTTCTATTAGTCCCATAATTATTTTTCTTCAATATCTCCACCTCCTCCACATGTACAGACATACATAGCCAACTTACAGTGTACTGCTCCCATTTTTGAGCTTCGAAGAAACCTTCAAATGCTCAAGTGAAAACAAAAATGTTTATTGGTCTGTAAAAAAGAAAAATTATTTTTCCATTTAGTTAATCTTTCAACGCATAAAATCTAATATAGGTTGACGTACAAAGGTACTTATATAATTCTCAATTGTAGTGCTATTAGAGTGAAGTAGAAAAAAAATGTTTACTTTATCCGTGACGGGCCAAACGCAATTTTTCTCTGAAGTAAGGCCTTCGGTAAGACTCCCTTTGTCAGACCTTTGGATAATAGGGAAAAATATATCCTATTTTCCGCACAATCATCGATAGACTTGTTGATCAGTATCTATAATACTGTAATAGAAATGGAATTAAATTTGACTTATTCGATTATAGTTGGATGCTGACCGTCGATGATAACTGTAATAGTTCAAATTGAATTTAAAAAAAGAGTGACTAAGAAATATTTTTTGGACTGAACTATCTTCATAAAGAAATGCAAAAGTCGGTTGCAGGCCATATATATTTTTATATATGTGGGATCATGTCGTGATTATACTTTATCGAATGCTATACGATAAACCCATTAAGCAATGTATAGCTCTCTCTCATCCCTGTATGTTCGGGGTTGTGAAGCCGCGAAGCCCAGGGTCAGCATAAAAATAAAACCTTCAAATTTTGAATATTTGGATATGATTTTACAACCGGCCGCCTGACTGTCGTTGACCTCCTTGGGAATGCTATTGTTGCCTATCAGGTGCCTAGGCTGTGTGTCCTTTAGTCGCCTCATACGACATCCATGGGAGGATATGGTGGTCCTATTCTAAAGCGGAACCACATGCCACAGGCGAATTTCTCGTAATATGTAGTCTAAATTAATATTCTCTTGCGAGGCCAGGCCACACAATCAAGAGTCAGTTCACGTATGTCATCTCCATACGTCAGACTCAGTTTAGGAGCCGAGGATGAGGAGACGAAAATAAAGCAGACACATTTATTTGCATCAGCATTCAGTCTTGAAATGTATGTAAAGAATTTGTTAAATCTTTCTTGGTTCCGATCATGCCCGTTTCAATTTTGTACTAACGAAATATTTATGGATTTTTTTGAAATGGTATTTTTTATCAGCGGTTGCAACCGTAAGGACATCTACAAAACTTCAGATTTTAACAACAGCAGTTCTGTTATATATTATATAGTGTTTATGATAATTCAATTATGGAACGATTTCTGAAATTTCTGGATTGGTTCTCATCATTAGTAGGTAGGTACATTTAAAAAAGTCATCAAAAAGTTAACTTCACAGACAATATTCGCTAAAGACGCTACAAATTACGTTAACTATTTCTTTTGGCTATCTATTAACAATAACTATAATAGAAAAATCCGACATAATATCCGGCAGAACTTCCGAAGTCCAATCAAGACGTTACAAAAATTGTATTTGTATCATTTCTTGGAACATTTGCAGTTTCTACCTAATGTACCTATCAAGACTTGAGAAATGGAAGCATTTTCGCGGGAACAGCACACTTTTTCCTCTTCTCCTTCCTGTTAATTTACTCGACTATTCATCATATTTCGTACGGTTCTAAATTGAGCCAACAAATGCTTATTTTATTTTTCTACTTGAATAAATCCTTGTATATTTTGTTTACGAGGAACTATCTTTTAATAGAAGCAAGATGAAGGTTTTTTTATTCATTGTCAAAAATCTATGATTTAGTTAGCTTTCTAGTTGAATATTGAACTATATAATACTGAATATAATACATTTGCAAATCTTAATAGTTTATGAAAATACGATTACTATGTTAAGAATGTTCTAGAAAATGTCGATTCAAATCCATACAAAGTGTATTATTCTTTAAGAATTGTAAAATAAGATTAAACCCCAAAAAATTCAGATAAATATGTTTTGCGTATCCGTGCCGTGTTTCGAGGGATAATCCTCAAAAGATCGGTAAAAGGTTTTGATTGGAGTATTTGAGAAAAGTTTTGAGACTTGTTGCTCGATTTTCCGGCGTATAATATTACGGTTAAAGGTGGCCACGATTTTTGTAATAAAAAATATTTAAATAAATAAATAGAATGTTTATTGTCTTTTTTTGACAACGCAGAATAACGCAAAAATTGTAAGAAGTTTCGACGTACGTTACGCGCAGCTAATACATGTAAAGTGCAGCGCAAGCGCCGGCCTGGATGCACCGCGTGACGACAGTCGCCTACACGTGCCGCCGAGTCAGCGCAACGTGCCTTCAAATCCGGGAATTGCGCGACACATCGCGCAATACTCACTTTTGGTTCTAACATCGACCATTAGACTTCATTTTAGTTTTATGTTGTAATTTTATTTCATTTAATAAATTAGTTAAATAAATTTTGGTTTTTTTTAAAGTCTTCGGCTGCAGTAAACTTAACTGGCGCAGTCGGTAGGATCTCGAGTCAGTTCGTGCGCGACAAGATTTCCGCTATATCCCGGTTCGAGTCCCGCGTGACTGACTGGCATTCCAGCCCTCATCGAGATCGTCGAATCTACGGAATCTGCAGCCCGGAGGTGTATCCGAACATTGATACAGCAGAAAAACCAAGATATGTATATGTGAGTACTTTAGAATCATTCTAGAGTTGCTTTCCTTTATTTTCCTGTATAATTTAATTTATCCAAGATTTTCCATCCGAGGCAATCGAGGACCCTTAGTAATAGTAGGAGTAGAGATATTGACCTCCATAGAAATTTAAATTTAAACGAAAGTAGTGATAGTTTTAATTCGTTAATTAACATGGCACAACTAGATGATATTTGGAAGGCCCTTCGACTGGTGCCTGAATTTGATGGTAACCCAAATGTTTTAACGAGATTCATTGGCTTATGTGATCAGTTAGTAGAACAATTTATTTCATCAGATAATGCCCTTATAAATGCGGCCTTAATTAACGGGATCTTAAATAAAGTGACTGGGTCTGCCGCTCGCCTTATAAATTCTAATGGTGTACCAGATAACTGGCAAGGTATCCGCAACGCTCTGATCAATAATTTTGCTGACCAGAGAGATGAAACCTCACTTTATAATGATCTTGCACTCCTGACTCAGGGCTCATGCACCCCGCAATTTTCAAAATAACAAAATATTCAGACTACCGTACAATCTAAACGCGAATTGTATAAGAAACTTACTTTACAGTCATATTTGCGCGGTCTAAGAGATCCGTTAGGATCGCGTATAAGATGCATGAGGCCTGAAACCATAGAGAAGGCGCTTGAATTTGTTCACGAGGAAATGAACACCTTGTATCTGCAACAGCGAAATGAAGGCAAAACTCACCATATGCTTCTTAGTAAAAATAATTCAGGTTATACACCACCGCAACAAATTTCGCATAATAAGCCGTTTACTTTTAATATGCCTGGGCCCTCTCGCCCACAGCCACAACCTATGCAATTTGCACCCCGTGCACCTATAATGTGGAAACCTAATTTTAGTGCTCCTAGTAATCAAAATATTCAATATCGCGGACCTTCACGCACTCAGCAGATATTTGGTGCTCCACCTCCTAATTATAATCCTCGCAGCAATGTCTTCGCTCTACCCCAACGACCCCAAAATGCGAATAACGCACCGCGACCTATGAGTGGTGTTAGCCACTTTGCGCCTAAACCACTACCCCCATCTGGACATGACTGGAGGAGGTTTGGTAATCCACCACCCTCCAACTATTTCAAAACTCGTGAAATGAATGTTAACGAGTGCTACGACTATCAGTACGATCCCTATAATGACTCATACGATAACCAACCCTATTTCGTGACCAACCCTGACTTAGACTATTACGAGCAAACAGACAACCCTTATGATAATAATGAAGAAACCTACCCCTCTTACTATGAACCCCGTGAGATCGCTGAAAATTCGTGTGGCAATGACCAGCAGGATTTTCACAAAGGCAGTCCTTCAGACAAACAAAAATAGAAGTTAATCTACTGACTCAGCGACAGCTCCCGTACATAAGTATATCTGACCCACCATTAAAATTTCTTATAGACACAGGAGCTAATCAATCTTTTATTAGTCCTGAGAGTGTAGAGAAATATTACCCTAACATACCCTTGACATATGACCCTTTAGAAATTTCTAACGTACATGCAACCACTCGCAGTGACTATTCAGTTACATTACCATGCTTCCCTGAAATTAAAGACAGTGGCGAAATTACCTTATTTCTTTACAGATTTCACGATTATTTTGACGGTTTGATAGGATTGGATCTACTCGATAAATGGGAATCTAATATCGATCTAAAAACGAAAACACTTAATACAAAGAATTCAATTACTCCCATACATATGTATAATTCGCGAAACTGTAACTGGTACGAAGATATTATCCCAGCTAACTCGTCAAAATTAGTTAAAGTCCCAATTAACACATGTGACGGCGAAGTAATAATTCCTGAACAAACTATATCAAATTGCTTAGTACATGAATGCGTTACTATTGTAAAAAAAAATCGCGGTATAATAGAGATCAGTAATCCAACTAATAATGATCTAATATTTTCAATGCATATGCCGATTAACGCAGAGGCTTTCAATATAAATAGCATAGGCAATGGACAATTAAACTCTTCACGAGGGGAACAAGTCCTTTCTCGTTTACGTACCGACCATCTTAATGATGAGGAACGTATTAATTTACAGAATCTTTGTTCTCGTTATGCGGATGTCTTTTATATAGAGGGTGAGCCTCTCACATTTACGAATAAGATAAAACATCACATCCGTACTACTGACGAAGTGCCTATTTACACGAAAACCTATAGGTACCCTTTTATCCATAGGCAAGAGGTACAACAGCAAATCGGAAAGATGTTAGAACAGGGTATAATCCGTCCATCAGAATCCGCATGGAGCTCTCCGATTTGGGTAGTGCCCAAAAAAACGGATGCCTCCGGCAAAACCAAGTGGCGTATAGTAGTGGATTTTAGAAAACTAAATGAAAAAACTATTGATGATAAGTACCCCATCCCAAACATCACGGATGTGTTGGATAAGCTTGGTAACTGCCACTACTTCACAACCTTGGATTTAGCAAGCGGATTCTATCAGGTAGAAATGAGCCCTGAAGATGTCCCTAAAACAGCGTTCAACGTAGAGCATGGGCATTTTGAATTTTTGCGTATGCCCATGGGGTTGAAAAATTCACCCTCTACGTTCCAACGTGTCATGGACAATGTGCTCAGAGACCTGCAAAACACCATTTGCTTGGTTTATTTGGATGACATAATCGTCTTTAGCACATCACTTCAGGAGCACATGGTGAACCTGGAAAAAGTATTTGCCAGATTAAGGGAATCCAACTTTAAAATTCAGATGGATAAGTCTGAATTTTTAAAATTGGAAACATCTTACCTTGGTCATATCATTGGCAAAGACGGTATCAAGCCTAATCCCGACAAAATCGAGGCTATCCAGAAATTCCCAATACCCAAGACAGCAACAGAAATCAAACGTTTTCTTGGTCTGCTTGGCTATTATAGAAAATTTATCCCCGATTTTGCCCGGATTACTAAGCCCATGACACAGTGTCTTAAGAAAGGTTCCAAAATTGCTCTTAACAACCCTGACTACATAAATTGCTTTGAACGTTGTAAGATTCTTCTTACCAACGATCCAATACTACAATATCCCGATTTCAACAGGGAGTTTGTTCTCACTACAGACGCATCCAATCTGGCTATAGGTGCAGTCTTATCTCAAGGCCCTATAGGTTCAGATAAGCCTATTGCCTACGCTTCAAGAACACTGAACGATAGTGAGACAAACTATAGTACTATTGAAAAGGAGTTGTTAGCGATTGTTTGGGCTACCAAATATTTCCGCCCATACTTATTTGGTAGAAAGTTTAAAATCGTGACTGACCACAAGCCCCTCCAATGGGTAATGAGTTTAAAGGAACCTAATGCTAGATTGACTAGGTGGCGGTTAAAGTTAAGCGAATATAACTTTACCGTTATCTATAAGCAGGGTAAAACTAATCTTAATGCAGATGCTCTGTCCCGTGTGGAAATCCACAATGAGGAGATTAGTTCAATAGCCGTGCAACCGTCAGAAAGATGTCCATCCTTATCTCGATCCACCACAGTTACAGCACATACGAGTGCAGAGCACCCTATTTTAGAAATTCCGATCACAGATGACCCTCTCAACAAATTTCACAGACAAATATGTTTAATGGTAGTCGGCGACATAAAAAGATGCCCCGCTATTAGCAAACCATTTGAATCTCATATTAAAACAACTATACAGTTATCAGAGTCCAATCTTGAAATAGACACTATCAATGCAATTAAAGAATACGTCAACCCCAAGGTACGTACAGGCATTATTATTATTCCCCCCTTAGCTATGTACAAAATTATCCCAATTATACAAGAAAATTTTAAAAGCTCAGCTATGGACCTTGTCTTAACCAAGGTAGAAGTAGAGAACATTAAGGAATACTTGCAACAACAAAATATAATTAGAAATTATCATGAAGGAAAAACTAACCATCGTGGCACCAACGAGTGCTATCTAGCACTGTCACGAAAGTATTTTTGGCCCAAAATGAAGGAACACATATCAAAATACATAAATGAATGCAATATCTGCGGAATGGCAAAATATGACCGCAACCCCATAAAGCAACGGTTTGCTATAGTACCACCCCCGTCTAAACCTTTTGAAACACTACATATTGATCTGTTCACTACTGAAAACGAAAAATATTTAACTTTGGTTGACGCATTCTCTAAATACGCACAAGCATACCATCTCCGAGACGGAACGGCCCTAAGTGTAGTACAAGCCCTCATCAAATTCTTTACACACCATGGCGTCCCTATAACTATAATTTCTGACCAAGGTCCTGAATTTACGAACCAGATGTTCTCGGAATTTACTAAACTTCACAAAATTGAACACCATAAAGCCTTGGCTCACAATCCTAATAGTAATGCAATAGTTGAACGGTTTCATTCTACCATCCTTGAGCATCTCCGAATTCTCAAATTAGAGCAACGCAATGAACCCGCTATAAATCTTATGCCATATGCTGTGCTAGCATACAACAGTTCCATACACAGTTTCACGAAATGTAGGCCCCTCGACGTTATTACAGGTCATTTCGACCCACGTGACCCGGTTAGCATAGATATGAATGAACATCTTCTCCAACAGTATATCTTAGATCACAAACATCGTATGAACAAAGTATATAACATGCTGAACGATACTTCACTTCATAATCGCACCCAACTTACTGAGGCTAGGAACAAAGACAGACAACCTGAAAAAGAATACACCCCTGACCAGCAAGTATTCGTTCGTAACCCCGTAGCTAGTAGGCAAAAATTAGCACCCCGGTTCACACAAGATGTAGTTTTGGCAGACTTGCCTATACATATTTACACAAAAAGGAAAAAGGGACCCATTGCTAAAGCACGTCTCAAGCGAACACCTAAAATAAACCCGTTGTTACAGGATCCTCCTGACCATCACCCTTCATCTGACCATGGCACAAGACGTGACGCTTAATACCCTCGACAATGGACCAGGTATCCTACCTTTCAAACTTGGACCCACTAAAATGATCACTCACTACCACTCCTTCCTGTACTACATTGACTTAGACATGATTTCTCTAACAATAAACTCAGTTAAATCCCAAATTGATTCATTTAGATCCGATCTTAATAATAAAACGGCTTCTTTATACGAACCCCACATCTCGCATCTTTATAATAAAATAGAAATGTTACTCGAACAAATTCATAGACTACACAGACGCTATAAAGTATGATAATGCAATTAAAGTACTACAAAATAATGAAAAACAATTAGAAACTGAACTAAATGAACACATAAGTCTAGGGAAGGAATGGATAGCTAAACACTCAATAGTACTAGACAGTATAGTCAAAAATCAGAATAGGTTAGCTAATTCCATTGATCATATTTTAAATTCAGATGCAAGTAGAGATTATGATATGATTAAGTATGCCCATCTAGCTCAATATCTTATTATTATATCAGACAATACGGATAATTTATATGAAGAGATCCATAATCTCGAAAATATGGTAGCCTTCATTCAAAGTAAAACTACAGCTCACTATATGATTAATATTAGCACGTTAAATAGTACTATAAGTAGATTAAGACAGCTCTATTCTGAAGAGCAGATAATTAACATTGATTTAAGGGAATATTATGAGATAATTAAGACGGGATCATATTATGTAGGTAATAAATTAGCTATAGTTTTCATGGTACCGATTGCTTCCCCTCTCACCTATACACTTTACAAGTTATCCATCGCTCCTAATAAACAAAATCAAATACTTGTCCCTATCCAGCCCTATGTAGCAATTCAGGAAACTGATTCTATGTACATAGCGACAGAATGTCCGAAGGTCAACACTTGGTACATATGCAAAGAAGAGCTGCAACAAAAGATTCGAGACAATGAAGATTGTATCCAGCATCTCATCATGGACCAGTCAATCAGTTCATCTTGTCAATTCATTCATGCAAACCTTACCAGCTCAGCCCTCGAGAAGCTAGACGATCAACACTATACTATCAGCCTGCCAACCACAACCAGACTACATATATCCTGTAGACAAGAGTATTACAAGAATCTCCAAGGAACCTATCTAGTGTCCGTCCCGCCTAGTTGTATGTTGAAAACGTTGGACTTTGTTATCTCAAACGTTCAGAATCGTATTAAAGGATACGCTGTACAAATAGCGGAACTACCAACTGAGGAGCTCGCCACATCAAAGCTTCAGCCAACTGTAAGACTAAACTCCATCAATTTAGAACATCTACATGAGACGAACGCTAAGATATCGCTACAGCATCCTGCGACATTACAGAAAAACGATCTGAGCAGCCTCTACCATACCACTATACCTTCATATACGTTATTATTTGGAACATTCATATTCGCCCTCATCCTGACATTATACTGGAAACTCCGTCGCAGAAGTTCAAAATCAAAGGATGAAGATATCCCGAAGGCTGATTATCCCGATGGACATTATTCCCGTATCCAAGACATCAAGCCTAAAGATGTGAAAATCGACATCAGCAACATTCCGGCAATATCCTCAGTAAGACCTACGGATAGTTGCCGATCTGCGGGGGGAGGCGTTACGCGCAGCTAATACATGTAAAGTGCAGCGCAAGTGCCGGCCTGGATGCACCGCGTGACGACAGTCGCCTACACGTGCCGCCGAGTCAGCGCAACGTGCCTTCAAATCCGGGAATTGCGCGACACATCGCGCAATACTCACTTTTGGTTCTAACATCGACCATTAGACTTCATTTTAGTTTTATGTTGTAATTTTATTTCATTTAATAAATTAGTTAAATAAATTTTGGTTTTTTTTAAAGTCTTCGGCTGCAGTAAACTTAACTCGTACGTCAACGAATGTCCGTGATAAAACCTATAGAAAACAACGGAGCGTGACGCGCGGACTTACACCGTGGTGTGTCTCGTTAGTCGCGTAAGCGCGACTTAGCGGTATGGCTCTAACGTAGCGCGACGGAGCAGTGAGGCCGCGCTCTAAGATTTTCGGTGCACAAATTTGTGGCAAAACTTGAAAATAGGCCCAGTACACGCCACATTTCAGATCAAGATTTCCCAAAATCCGGAGATGCCTCGGTACTTTCACGTAGAAATGTTGCAAATATTTTCTTTAATTGAATTACTCAGTCGAGACTGTTCATCCCATATTAACGCAGCTACTTGGGAATACATTTTTTTATTCAAAATATTCTTTGTATTTTGCTTTGTTTCGAGGTAATCGAGTTGGTATTTTTTTCAAGTGGTAGATTCCGTTCGTTATTAAATTTATATAAACGTCTTAAAGCAATGTCGTATTATTCACAGAAATGTAGATCTTGTGACACCCAAGTAAAATTTTGAAATTATGTACAAGTCACAGATAAAAGAACATTATGTTCTTATATGTATATTTGAAGTATATGTATATTTTAAATCAAAATCCTACTCCTTAGTATTCATAGTTCACCTTCTAAGGGTGGGTTGCATCGTCAACTTTGAACTTAACTTTAACGTGCGCACAAAAACGCATAGTAGATACCTAGCCTACGCCATTATTATGTCTAAACAACAGCGGCGCGCCGGTTATAGTCAACGTTAAATTTGACGGTGTAACTCACCTTGTTTCCATCTTGATTACAACGTTACTTATAAATACATGGAATTAATTTTAACGGGGTACCTACTAATTCCATGCTTAAATAACGTAAATCAATATGGATTTCATCACCTGTCATGAGCAAGATCGAAATCGTTTGTTATTGAACGAGATAGTTATGGCAGATACCTAACCCGTTCAGATCAGACGTGTAAATTAATAATACTGTCGTTAACAAAGGAATGTCTCGGACGATACCTCCAATTAATATTCATCGCACGAAGATCCTAGTACTACCAGAATACCATTCATACCTTTAAGAAATGTATTATTAATTTTAACGTAAAATAACGGCAATATAGAATTGTATATACGCCGGGAATATGTTAAAAAACATAGTCGACGATATATGATTGCGGGTGGAAACGTAAGGAACAAATGTGACAGAGCAGGCCTAAGAGGCCTATTCCCAGCAGTGGGAAAGAACTAATTTTAAGCAGTTACATCCAATCCCAATGGCAAACTTTAAGAGCATGAGAAGCAACCCATTTTGTTCGCCATTTACCTCCGTAAAAAACTCAACCAAAAGGTAACTAAAAATTGAGGTAGATTAAATAAAGATCTTAGTTTATGTTAAGATTTTATTTAATCTGTTGTTATCTAATGTTTGTTTCATTATACAAATATCTCATTTAACAAAATACACGAAATATCTCTGCCTGACCTTCGTACTTGTTTGCTGAATGCCGACTGTAGGTTGAAATGTTTGAATTGAAACCGAGCCCACTAATTCCAGATCAAATCGGTGCGATTCGATGAATATAAATTGAATGAGTTAAGGTTTCAATGTAATCTTATTATTCTAATCCGCTCATACAAGATTTAGGTGATAGGGACGTAAGATAGGTACCTACTTGGCACCTGTCGTGAGGAGCAGAAGCGTAAAATCGTAAATATTTTAAAAATTCGGCTCTGATTTTACGAACGGTCGCCTCTCACGCCAACCCATTTTGGAAGGGCTGTTGTTGCCTAGCCGCTGCTGTGTAACATCCACCTTCAGGCGATTAATCTATCAATTCCCGATCTAATGTTATTCTATTATTGTTCAATTGTTTTTTTTAATCATTAAAATAAAACATCGTGGTAGGCAAAAGAAAATTGAAATTTATATTTTTAATACTCCATATTAATATAACAATAGTGCAAGTAGTAGGTAGTGAACTAATAGTGCAGTACACAAGTACTTATGAATATAAATTTGCACGCGTACAATACTAAAGAAGAAGCCCGGCTGGGGGGGCTGTTGGAGCAGGTCCTCCTGGACCAGTTGTAGTCACAGCCGACGCCGGCAATGTCGGCAACATTTCATCACCGAAAATAGCAGGAGAGTAGAAACACATCGCCAGGTAAAGCACAAGGGCAGATAATATGCAAGGTGCTACCGCAAATTTTAGCTGAAACATCCATAGTAATATTATAAAGAGGAAAGATTTGTATTAATAATATAATAAACTCAAAAACTACTGGGCCAATTTTGATGAAATTTGGCACAGAGATAGGCGGGCACAGAGATAGGCGAAACCTTTAGGAGTGACATAGGCTAATTTTTATTATGGGTTTACCCGAGCGAAGCCGGGGTAGAATATAAAAAGCTTTCCCCCAACTTCAGTCTTCATCCAGTACAACTTCAGAAAACAACAGTTACATACAGGGTAGATGACAAAGGTCAGAAAATTGTAATCTTGGAAACAATTGTCATTATCAAAATATTTTTTCAATGGCGTTTCTAATAATAAATAATATAAGGGCCTTCGAATAGTCATCAAAATAAAAATTTATCATCTACTATTTCTCATACAAGAAGAAGAGTTGGCTTGACAATTGGTAAAACATAAATGGTCAAATATCAATGAACATACCATTGCTCGTCTAGGTACTTTTCCTGTATGGTAACAAAAATACGCAGGCGTGTATAGAAAAGGGCTTATGTATCCAAATGAACTAGCTATACCCACTGTCAAAGCAGGCCGAAACATTTTGGTAACCCAAGGAGATGTTGGCTGTTGTTCATGCGCCTGTAAAAAGTAAAAAAGCTGATCGTTTTATGAATACTGAATAGTAACTTTATAAACATTGTAAAAATTGGCGCGTTGTGCTGGTTTTCACAGCGTTTCGGCCGCTGCGGCCGCGCTGTAATTACGATCCGTAAATTTTCTTGAGGAAGGAATCACTTCCAAAATCAATCATAAAATTAACATTATTTTTAGTACAGATTATTTTTTTCGTTAGTTCGGGCATCGGAACAATCATTAACTATCAATCAGTTACATTATCCAGCTCATTGAAATTCATTTTAATAAGGTAAAGCAATTGTATCGGTTGTTAAAATTAATCTGTTACGACTAAACCCTGAAGTGGGGCTACACCGACAAGACCTGTGTAGGTGCAGCCGGTCTCAGTTGGATACACCTAGGTATAGCCGGCTTATGTTCGGTTGGACCTAGGTGCAGACAGTCGCAAACGGTTAAATATTGATTCAAGATTAGATAGATTCATGTGCACCCATTTTTAGAGCTGATATGAAGACAGTGTGTGCGCGCGCGCCAAATTTATGTATGCACACGCTGTTGATGCACAAAAATTGCCAGAAAGATTGGAATTGCCGGAATTGGTTTCAAAGCCGAATACCCCGGGTATTTTCCTTTTCTTTCTTGTTGATATATGGTGCAAACACAATTCCGTCGTTTTACATCAAAATTATATCCCTTAGAATTTATTACTTTCTTTTCTAGGTTTACAATGTACTATTGTAGTTTTGCATGTCTGTCAAAAAATACTATTATTATACTTACTAAACAAAGCACGACGGGCAACCAAATGGCAATACAAGCGACACCAGATATGATATTTGTTATGAAAACTGTCATAAGGGCAATAATCAAAATAGCGATACAAAAATCCAAATTCGTAAGAAATGACAATTTGCTGCTGACTACAGCGGCCATTGAGTCTTTACCGCCGCTAGATTTTTTCGCCAGCGCTAAGCCTGCTCCTGCAATTAAATGAAATAATTTACGAAGTGTGTTATTGCCAACACTGGTGTCAGATTTTATTCAGGTCACCTAAAGGCATCTCATTTTATATACGACTACCGCCGCCATTTATAGTGGCAGGTTGTCGAATACACACTGGTGAACTAATCCATATGGTTTCAAAAATTAGATATCCGAGCCCTGTAAATAACAAATAACAAAAAATAATCACATACCGATTAGGAAAAAGTATCCATAATTTGTGTTCTTATCAACAAAGCGATAAAATAAAATAGCAGACTCTGGCTTCGTTGGGGGTAGTTGACTCTTTTCTGTAAATTTTATTTAATGTAATTTATTTGTTGTAATTTACATGCAACGGTACTTAACCACGTGTCCTATTACGGTATTTTAACTATAAAAATATGTCTGAGACTGTACTTATGACTAATTAATTGGTCATATACGCTGACGATATCGTGCTGTCGGATGCAAACGCGAAAGTGTGGAAGGAATCGCTTCAAACAAGCGCCACATTTACTTTCAGAGGGCATAACTTTTCTGTAAACGTCTCACGGGATGCTCAATGATTGCGGAAGAAACTGGGAAAACACACAAATGAAAGATTATCTATTACATTCAAATATTAATATATTTGAAATAATAGTTGTTCCAAGCCAGTCGTAAAATTAGCTGATTTTTTAAATAAGGTTTAACTGTTAAGCAGAATTCTGCCTTTCAAATTCCGAATCTCGAATTAAACCCCGAATCAAAATTACCATTGATCCAGTTTGGGACATGCAAGTTTAATATTTTTTTTTGGAAAAGAAAAAAGGTTCTTACTTTTAGCTCTAACAATCTTAATGAAATTACAACTTCTTGGTAATACATGTAGAAATATAACAAACATGGCGGCCACGCTGCCATCCAAGAAACTGTAAAGAATAATATAGAATAAATACGAAATAGTCCAGTCACTGTTAAATGTCATAAAATTTTTAAAAAGACAAAATAAAACTTATGTTTAGATAAGATTCTTAGCATTAAATCCGCTTCTTGTACTTATAACATCTGTATTTTGTGCAACAAAGTTTATAAATAAAATTACTGAATTATATTATAGCCTTTGCCCTTGTTAATTTCTTGTTCTTATTATTGTCTATATCTCGGGTTCTATGCAACGTGTCGCGGTGAAACCAATGCTAGACTTTAAATTAGACCATCCGCTGTGAAAACCGCATCAAATTCCATTCTGTATTTTTAGTGTGATGATCGAACAAACATACAGATAAACAGACAAAGACAAAATAATAAAAAAATGTTTTGACCTCTTAGTTCCAAAGACCTCCTAATTGTATGTAATAAATAAATAAAATAAATGCAATAAAAAGACCTCAAATAATTATTTTTCTTTAATATCTTCTATGTATAGCCTACGAACAGTTTTATTATAATATAGTTAAATATTTTCATTTGTATATATGTTATTTTTTTCTAGCAAGTATAGCTTCTTGGCTCACAACTTGTGTTGGGCAACTAAGTGTTAGTGGTAATTTTTATAATAAAAAATACTTACCCATCGGCTCCGTAAATTAGTTTATTCCATCCAGCATTCATCTTATATACGTGACGGCCAAAAAATGCCAATAGTGCAAGGAATAAAAAGAAAACAGTCAACTGAAAATAATAAGTATATAAATTATTTAATTTTAAAAAATAGCCTTCGTACGCATTCAAATTCTAAAATATTATAAATACGAAAGCAATCATAATCATAACTAATATTATAACTGCGAAAGTAGGTTTGTTACGCTCTATCTACTCAACCAGTCTTCTTGAAATTTTGCATACATGTAATTTGAAGTAAAAGTGTGGAAAAGGTCCACCTTTCACATTCGGATTAACGCGAGCGTAGCCGCGGCTAAACTAGTTAAAAATAAAAATCAAATAAGACGATTTATTTTTTTATCGAACTGTTGGTGATGGAAGAATTTATTCAACTAGTTTACGAATATCGCCGTCTAGTAGTAGTAATCGCTTTCAGAATAGTGAACTTGATTCTACCAGTATGCTGCATTTGGTGGTGGCACTGAAAAACATTTTGGAAACCGATCTTGACTCGAAAAAGGTAACTCTTGAAGTGATAAAATGAGCTGGATAAAAAGCTATAAAACTTAAACTAATAAATATCACGTTTTTATCAAAGTTTTATTTTTATTATAATTCTGGATTTTTGTCCAAATGGTTGACTGGTCACTACATACCTAACAAAGCGTGAAAATAAACGTATTAACAAACACACTATTTATTGAAATTCTCGACATAACTAACTATCGCGCTCAGCTATGCATCGCATCAAAATACCGCATCGTACTCGTACCAATGTAATAATCAACATTTACGAATTTGGTCTTTATTTTGGAACCGTTGTCCTGATTTCATTCATACATTTACCTTTTCGTGGTTTGTTATTTTTGGAGGTATTTCCGACTTATGTTTTATTAAGGCCGCACGCACTTCAGCCATTCGTCCAGCGCTTATTGGCTTACCACTAGCGCTGAAAATAAAATGCACCAGACACATATTTAATATTTAATAGGCCTGTTCAAAGTGAGGCGAACGCGGATCGTTCTCACCGATTACGTTTTGTATGGAGGTGTTCAAATTGGCGCGAATAATCGTGTAGCAAAATAGGGTTCTAGGCTGTTGTTCCGCGAAGCTCATGGCCTCGACGCTCTTAAATTTTGAAATTTGTTTGTCGGCTATATACTTTTAGTCGTGACGTCATATGCGTTGAGCAGTTTGGAAACCGTCAGCTCTTTTCTAGAAGACGAGATGATTCCAAAAACTTCGGAGTCGGGGCCTTATAAATTTTTAATTTAGTTTATTCCATACCTATGTAACTTAGATAACCACCTATATAACTTAATAAGTTTTGAATTAGGAATTAAATAACGTTTTTAAACAAAATACATTTTTATACTATAAAGAGGCAAGCGGTCACCGCAGCCACCACCACCACCAGGGGTTTCAGATCCGCGTTGCCGACTTAGTGGCCTAGGGTACTTTTCCACAGTACCATGAAATTATAGGCATACCAAGTTTTAGAATATCAAAGTTTCATTGGAGTTCTATATGCATCCACATGAGTTCTATAGTTCCTGACACATTTCAAGAATAGTTCTGGCGATTTTCATTTAAAAATTTTTTTGAGAAAATGATATTAAGTTCCGGTAGCATATCATTTTAAAAAAACAGTTTTAAAAAATGAAATTAAATGAATAAATAAATATATCACCAAAAAAGAATGATGAACGCCATGTAACAAAATAGCAGCATAATATTATAACAAGGTTATTTGGAGAAATGCCGAAATAACACAAATATATCAAAATGTTTCGGATCAACGATGTCTCGGACATGTATTGGACATGGCCTATTGGAGAGCGAAGGCATTACAAATTACGAAAAACAACTTACAATTTCAGCAGTAAACCATGGTAAATTATATTAATCACAAATAGTGCAATAGCCACTGGAACTGCAAATGCTGAATACTGCGCATAATTCATAAAATCTGGGTAACCCAAACTGAAAAATGATTTGTTATTTCAATGTGTAGTCAACAGCACATCAATCTTATCAAAATTCATTGTAAATTTGCCCCTATTACCGCGGCATAAAGAGCATGGCAATTTGATTGACACAATACAAATGAAACCAGCTGTTGTTGCATTCTCATAAAAGCTTTGCGTGATAACTCGACATGTTGTTGACTGTACCGATAAATTTCAAAATTTCCCGAAGTCGATACATAAAATTAATATTTCCTGGAAAATATTACACAACGCCAATAGTAAATACGGGAAATACACAGTCGGTGAACATAAATTATATTGCAGAGATTTTTTAAATAATTGACTACTAATTATACCCTCCGGCAGCGAAGTTCGGTCGCGTAGGTTGATTATTCATTTTGCAATTTTAGGTCCTCGTATCATACCAGAGATAATTAATTTTCTGGTAGAAATCGAGTATGTCTAGTTTATGTCCACCTCTGAACATAATTATACAATGTATCTTTAAGTTCTTATGTCAATTTTAACGTGTCTACATATTTTCGCACAATAAAGTTATTACAAACATGACTAATATTTTATATTTGTACTTTATATCTTCCAAGCAGGTTTTACCACTAACCACACTAACTTCAATGCTCAACTAAGGGCCTGTTTCGGCTTTGCTCGGATAAGAAAATAATAAATTCCCGTGACTCGTTCGCGGTAGGTCCATTGAAAATCAGCATTGAAGTTACTGATGTGACTGTAACATATGCTGAATGGGGGTCTATTTGCCGAAATGAACCCACGGCACAACGTGAAAACTCTGCTTACACACTTGTATTTACTTGTATGGTATGATTTTTATTTAAGTACACGTTTATTATCATTATTTTGTGTTGTGGTGTTTAATTTTTGGCAATAAATGTTCATTCATTAATTCAAATTAAACAGCTAAACCTTCTTCAGGAACCACACTATCTATTGATGAAGACCCAACAATTACCACACAGTAGTCTTTGAGTTTACCACGGTTGAATTTAATTTAATAATACCTATGTAAGGATACAACGGTCGTGATAGATCGTCGTTTTAGATAACGACTTCTAAATCTTACCTTATTACTTTTATTTAAATATATAAAAATACTTACTCATAAAATATCGCCCTGAAAGCCAGTGTACAGTAAGACGAATGGACAATAGCGATGCCCCCTGAAAATATTTTCACTCATTATTACGTTTAAATCTTAACACGCGTGAATAATTTGTAAAGAAAAACCGATCAATACACGAGTGCGACTTTCGCTAGTACGGCCACGTCTTGGCTAAACCAGAAAATATTATTATGTAGAGAACAAATGTCTATGTTGCAAGTAGTACTGGTTTGTTGTCGGAACAACTAAAGATTCCGAGGGAAAGTAATATTAGTACTATTTGTGGAGGCAGCCGGGAAACCGTCCAGATCAGAAGGAGAGAGAGAGAGATTTAGCAGCCACAAAAATCCAGACTTGTATCCTTGTGCACTGTAGATATGAATATATGGAACATGTTTTGGCTTGGTCCTAGGCCCACCTAAAAACAATATTTTCTATTCGAATCAAAACTAAGACCTCCGATTTATCAGTATTGTCAGATGACCATCGTACAACAATTCAGTTCCGATCTAATTACATCTAATTAATTACCGGTACATAATGTCTATTTTACCATAACTACTACTTCATCAAAAAGACAAGTTTTTCATATTGACTGCCGTTTTTCACAAAATGTCAACAGTTGCAAAAATTCTACTTTACCAAAATGACTACTTCATCATAACAACAACTTCTACATATTGACTAAATCTAGTATTTCAACTGGTCATGCCCGTGGTCGCTCCATAATGTAGAAACTTATCTTAAGTAGGCAATAAAAATAAAATATTACCAATCGAGCATGAAATCGATATGGCATTACAGATAATGTATCTAACCGAATCAAAATTCGGTTCCGATGCTCTGTATCTTCGTGTCGCTACCTGAAAAAAATGTCAAAAATATAAATAAGTAAAAGCACTTTCTTGCACAAAAACAAAATAGCTACTAAAATAATAGGATCTAGATATAATGTATGTTGATGAAAAGAGAAAAACGAAAATAAATGAAAATTGAGTTCATTGTTTCCGATGAAGGAAAATATCGTGAGGAAACCTGCACACTGGTTGGTTATGAAGAAACCTGGACAAACAACCAAGGTTATTAACTTGTGTGTGAAATGAAGAAGGCAATGGTAAGCCACTCACATTAATAGTGCCAAGAAAGTTGTTATTTAATGACCATGACCCTCAGTCATGAGGATAAAGAGTGAGAGAGTTCATTTTTTTAATAATTTAAATAATATCAAATATCTTACTTGCATATCCATCAGAGTTGGTGCAACATATTGAATTATAGTAGAGGCAACGATAAGCCGATGACAGAAGATTGACAAAAAAAATGCAGCAAACGCACTCTTTATAAGCAATCTAAAATGAAATAGAATGGCATGGCGTAAAATAAACTATATCAAGTTACCGCATGAAACTCTCATGTGGTGGTAAAATGAACGAATTTGGAATTTAGGTAGATTGATGTGCTGTTGACTGTACATACATATATACAGTGCGCCAAAGACTGCCTTGTACCATCAGAACAGTTAACATCTTATTTGAACCGAAATGAGGGTGTCGCTACTGTTGAACAAAAGTAATTGCATTTTAAATGAAATTTGAAGCTTCTTAGTTTTGCACAAGCATTATTAATCTGCAACCTAGGTTCTGTCTCATCTCCGCATGTTCCTGGTTGGATTCATGGCCGGGAAGCTCGGGACAACGTCCTGGGCTCATCTTTTAAAGCATTCTTTCTTGATCATTTTAACACACAATATGAAAGAAGATGAACACTACTTACTTTATCGGCGAAAAGTATTTAGCATCGCCTTTGCACAATATGAACAGCGCCAAACGTCTATCGAAGCCAGAGTTATTGAGTAACAAATGTAGCATGCCGCCTATTACAAACAGTGCTGCGCCCTCCTGAAAAGTTATCCATTAAATTTGTATATTAAGTACTAGCCTTTGCCCGCGACTTCGCCCGCGTGAACTTCTCTGCGAAAGCATAATTTTCACACAAACTTTTACCCCCATTAAAATCATTTGGTGGTTGACATTTGAAAAGAGTAGCCTATGTTTAAACGGGCGTCTTTGACTACATGCATACCAAATTTTCAAAATCAGTCCAGGAATTTAGACGTGAAAGCGAAACAGACTTTCTATTTTTATTATTAGTATGGACAAAAAGATTGCGGTGTGTGTAGTGTTATTGGTTGAATATTCAATTTGATCTTTGGCTTGACTTAGCTTTTATCACATAATAAGCACAATACACCTAGGTACCATTTAAGGCCGGCCGCACGTCTAGCCGAATTTAAGCACGCTACAAATAGGTGTGGCTAATTGAGATTAACTCAAGCCGCTAAACCTAGATAGAGCCGCACTTCGGCGTTAGCCGTAACACATATAAAAATAATAACACATATAAAAAATAATAGAATTCAAAGCGACAGTGGTGTTGTAAACCGAAAGGTCTGTGCCACAAGAGTTTGTATATCAATCTGACTCATGTATAGTAATTTCCATCGGCCACCACTTGCTTCCAATGAAGGTAAACATCGTCGAAAACCTGCACTGTTGATTATCAACTTGTTTGAAATGGACAAGGCAATAGCAAAGGTAGCCAAGAAAGTCGTGTGTGTTTAACTACACGTAATGAGCACGACCATCAGTCATGAGGAATACCACTATGAAGAAGATACAAAAAAGGAGTTACTCACGTTGAAATAGCATTTTACCGTTTCAGCGGTTGACAGTATTCCGAACATAGGAAATGCAAATATAGGAATACTACCGGTTACTTGAAGAGTTACAGGTTGAAATAAGAAAAAAAAAGCCATTAAAATCCATATGTGGAATGTAGTCTTCTCAGGCTGAAATAAAATCG
Organism: Plodia interpunctella; assembly: GCF_027563975.2. Classification (NCBI taxonomy): domain Eukaryota; kingdom Metazoa; phylum Arthropoda; class Insecta; order Lepidoptera; family Pyralidae; genus Plodia; species Plodia interpunctella. The sequence goes on along the minus strand of NC_071308.1, from coordinate 5,993,065 downwards.
TATGATTAAACAATGATATTCGTATTATTACAAATTGGATTAACAATATCCTAAAACAATAAGAGGTTGAATAATTGAAGAGATTGGGTCGTGTACTGCACACCATGCTCAGCAGTGACTGAAGGAGCGGAGAATACTAAACAAAATTAATAATAACCCTTATTAATTCAAAATTTTGTTGCACAAAAGAAATATGTATCATATGATATTCTCTTTAATCAACCACATTTAAAATTGTATCAATTATTTTTAATACACAAGCAAGTATAGCAGGCACGGGAGATATCACTTGCAAGCCTTCCGCTGATTCACAGATCGTTGTCCTTATTGGCTGTTCTGTCGCCTCCGCAAATCATACGGTTTTGCAGTCCCTTCATATTTAATGCCATTAAATCAAATTGCTTGTCATCTACTTCCAGCAACACTCATGGCAGTTATTGTCAAGGCTTTGTCGGATACCTTTTATTTTTCTTTAAAAAACTTGCAATAAAAGGAGATCCTTAAGACATGAACAAAATGTAAAATAAAAATTATCGATGACGGACGTCAAAAAAAGTACTAATCCCAGTTGGTAAAAACTGAATGGTCTACATGTATGTTTAAATTTATAAATGGAACGCCTAAAATTCAAAATTAGTCTTATCACGATAAATGGCCAAATTTTCAATCCGTCGATGATAAATGGATACCTATATATACGCACGAACACATTGATAATACTTACAACGTGTGTATCCAATTGCCAACTTATAATGATAACTGGCAACAGCACGCCAAGAAGCCCCCTGAAGTGGTGCATTCCAACATTCTTCACTCTTGGTATAGGACCTTTTATGGGAGTTTCTGGAGGCTTGCGCCGACTGCGTTAAGATTTGCAATTAATATTAAATATATTTTTAATTCAGATTTGCATCCATATTGTTAGTAAATACCTATTTGCAAACTTAATAAAACTTATGTATGTACTAGCTGCAAGCTGTGGTGTTACCCGCGTAATTATAAAAAAAAAAACTATACTCTATGCCCAGTACTTTACAAGATGAATTTCACTTTTTTATCAAATCCTACGAGATTAGCGTACTTTCGGTTTAAAAGTACCCTATGTTAATCTAAGGTAGGTATCAGCTACCTCAATACGAAATTTCTTGGCCTAGCTGTTTGAGCATTAAGAAGTAACAAACATACAAACTTTCGCCTTTATAATATTAGTGGGATAAAAGCCTTTATAATGAAAAGAACTCAATTGATCAATTTTATTACTGTAACTAACTGTAATGTAACTAGACATAGGGTACTTCTTCCCGAAATTCCCACGGAGCGAAGCCCCGAGGCGCAGCTAGTTCGTAATATATAAATGTATCTATTAAATTAACTACGTATATATTTATGAAATGTATAACAGTATACTTACAAAAACGCTAGTATCCTGAAAACAAAACAAGCACAATTAAGTAAGCAAGAAATCTAGCAAAAAAACCGGCCTAGTGCGAATAGAACTCGTTCAAATTAACGAAGGTTCCGTACCGTAATTATAAAAATGGCAAAAAAGCGCGTTTGTTTAGTATTGCCAAGATTTCAACTGTCTATCTCGGTCCATGAGATACAACCTGGTGACAGACAACAGACGGATGGACAGCGTAATTATATATACCATTTGGGTACGGAATCCTAAAAATTACATTTCATTTTAATAGGGGGAGGTTGTCTATATAATAAAATAAATAGTATGTCTGCATTCTCTATGAGATTTATGTCGTGTTTGATGTGAATACACGGCACCAATCACTCTACTCAGAAAGCATACGTACTAAATATATACTTATTAAAAGTTTGTATACTCACGCTCCCATTATGAAATAATGTACTTAAGTATAATATTATTAATTAGACAAAAAAAACAAAATTGTTTAATCAAATTCCTTCAGCGAGAAATGACCAATTGTCAAAAAAACAATATAATTTTTTGAACGAAATTTTCAATTGACATGTCTTTTAATAATATTTTTAATATGCGGCCAGTAATCACTTTGTCATAGACAAATCACGAACTTTACGGCTTTTTGCATAAACCTTATTTATCCCTTGGGAATAAGGAGAAAAATAACATTATTTTTATTATTGTTATCCCTCCGTCTATTTTCCAGTTTCTTTCTTCCCCAGCCGGTGAGCGTCAAGCCTAAGTGTTCACTTTCCTACGTTTTTGCATCCATTTCGCACGATCGCCGGCATCCCTAGATGACAAACCATTGGCACGCATATCAACATTGACGACATCAAGCCAGCACTTCTTGGGTTTGCCCCTTCTGCCAGGGCCAGGCGGGGACGGCATAGCCAGACATTTGTTCCCTACGTAATTTACTGGTTTACGTAAGTCGTGACTGCATCAGTGTAAGAGGCATCCTGGAGTGTCTGCTATGTCACGGACATGAAGACTATCGCGAATGCGCGAAAGTAACACCAAACGCCCAACGGAGCATTTTCGTTTCCGTGATTTGCAACTTTTTATGTCTCTCACCATCACCAGCACCATCGACGCTTTACTACCTTATAAAAGGGGTTCCTCACTCAATCAATAATGATAATAATATATGATTTAATTATTATATTATTATTATCACCTAATACATAAAAACGTAACGATCTAAACAGTTCTATACTCTCTCAACTCTTAACCGGCTGCTGTGTGGTTTCGTAATAATGACCTAATTGCTCACAAATCACACTGTCAACAGCTGTTTCAACTTAATTACGACGCTGAATTTCATGAATTCGAATCGGAAATCATTACAAGGCAGCTTCAAGCCTCAAGTTACTGTAGATAAATATTTTGTCAGATATAAGATTGTGTTGTGAATTTAGTTATTGAAGGTCTAAAGTGATCTAAAGTCATATAATACCTATGTCATGTAATAGTAAATCAGGTTAATACTACTTATGCATATTATACGACTAATGGCGTGATGTCGTCGAGGTCATATAACTAGGGATACCTCTGACCGTGCGAATTGGAGACGAAAAAGTAGGAAAGCGGACTCTGAGCTCCGACGCTTAACGGCTGAGGAAGAAACCGGAAAAGCGCTCAGGTTACATCAATAGGTAAAATTTAACAATAATAAGTAAATGATTAAAGACGCATGCCACGTATCTTTAGAAATGTTTGTACACATTCCGCAGTGGTGCAGATAAATTAGAAATTACACTGCGTAATATGTGTCAAGCACGCACTTTGGGCCTACCAACAATGCAGTGTTACTACGAGTATTTTTTGAATGGCGTGACTGTATTCCCTTTGTTTCCAAATGTGTATAGCCTGCCTTGATCTAAGGGCTAAGTACCGGTTAGCATTTCACTTCTTACTATCGAATCGACACGAAGTGAGACGCAGCAAACCAATCACATTGCGGTGTGGTTGTTTTGCGTCACAATGGCGCACTGTGATTGGTTAGCTGTGTCTCATCAATCGACACGATACAATATATTTTTTGTAAATAGCTCCAACAGAATCAAACCCTTAAAATGGGCTGTTTCGTGGCGATTCCCGTATACAACACAACTCAAGAACTGGACACTGATTGTAATGATTGCTACTCACGCGAGATTCAGATAATATTTATATTTATGTATAAGTTGTAATGTCGTTTGTCCATGAGGAATGTGCTGGGAACAAAATACTATAATTTTATTGCATTATAGAACTTTTCGTGTTCAAGTACATAAATATATTATTTCTATGTAATACTGATAAATAAAAAATGTTACACTGACTAAAAATCCAAATTTTGTTTCTATGTTGCCAGTTTAGGAATAATCTGTATAAAAAAATATGCTTAGTCAATGTAAACTCAACTGTAAGATAGAACTGCAATGCGATAAATTTGCTTTTTATTTGGTTAGATTTATATGTGCTTTAGATTGTACATGATAGTTTGTCAGATAGTTAAAGGAAAATTCAAAGCTAGATAATATCACAAATATCATAACAACGTTACGCTCTCAATTGTGGCAGAATGTCACGTAGGCAAAATAATTTCGGCGGGAAAACTTCGAGAAATACTACATAATGAAGCTGTTTCGCATACCCAGCGTTCTACGGGAACGACAAAAACAGAAAGACGGAGCGACGCAGCGCTTTGAGGCAATATCAATTCTACTCAAACTAATAACTATAATATCGAAAACAAAAATGTATATGCTGCTTGTATGATAGTCATATCTTGTGACGTCACAATTTTGGAGTAAAAAATCATGCATACCATTATTATACTTTAATCTGAATAAAAAAATAGTAAATCGCGCCATTTATAAAACTAGCTTGATCAACTAAAGTGGCGTTCAATCATCGCGTTTGATTATTTAAATACATAACTACATTAAATTTTTAACACAATCAAATAAGTCAATTTTGTTAAATTTACATGTAGCTTATGCTGTGGCAGTATAATCGCTCATATTCGCCAAAGCGTCGCATTGTATTATGTTTCAGTCGAGCACCTAGGACGCCAAGTAAATATGGAGTTATGAACTGTTTATAGTTTGTTTTGTGTGCTTTCTATAAGATCATCATCAACAGCCATACGTCCCCACTGCTGGGGCAACAGCCTTTGTAGATCGATAAGCAGTATAGGCCATGACCATGCGGCCCATTGCAGATTGGCGGGTTTTCAGGACTGCAAATGCAAGAGGGACAACGGCTTAAAGTGCTTTCTAAAGTTTGGAGGAGCTCACCTATCCAATGATCGACCATTGTGAGAGTGTGTCTTAACTGCCTAACTGGCTTAACTGTCTTAACAGGCTGACCATTGCCCTAATGAGCTCCTCCTTAAGATACTCTTATAGAAATCCTAACTAATATTATAAATGCGAAAGGAATATTTGTTTGTTACCCTTCATCCCAAAAAAAATACTGACCCCGTGAGAAATTCACGCCGACGACGAAGCCGCGGGCAAAAAAAAACAGTGGACAAAAATAGTAGAATATATTTAGTGGCAATAACCTGCACGTGTTATATATGCTTTTGTATTTTCGTATCTAATGCCTACATTGCGTGAAAAATTATATAAACATTTTCATTAGTCATGTTATATACATATTTTCTAATCAATGTAATTTGAAATATATTGAGAAATTATTTATATCACAGCCAAATCATCATACTTCACGGCGACACAACCACGATCGTAACCGGGATCTTGTAGATAGTGACTACTCAGAGCAGACTGTATTCCAATATCAAAATTACAACAATATAATGGTAGTAAGCAATATAATATGGTACAATAAAACATGTAATACAAAATAGGAAACTATAGTTTAAACAGGAACAAAGTTTGAGGGATGTGGCTTAGCAATTCGCGAACTTCACATGCGAGAGGTTGCGGGTTATGGCAGCCCGTTACGGCAACTGCTGATGTTGTAGTTGAACTAGTGTTCTAGGCAAGCGACAAACTCGGCAAAGCTACGCGACGTGGCGCTAAGCGTCGATAACAGACACAAATCTAAGAACAAATGTATTATTATATTATCTTAGAACACGCCAATGACTATTTTCTATTTTCTATCGCCGATCTACTGAAAGAAATTTCTATAAAAATAAATTTGTACTTAGTTCCTCATTTGTAATTTATATAGTTGTTATATTGTGGTATTAATTAATAACTAAAAATATCTAGTCCTGCGAGGTTGCTGGTTGTCGCCACGATCACTCACGCACAGCGTCGCATTGCAGCATGCCGCTTACCGTCGCGCACCTAGGTTGTCGAGTTATGCGGTATAACTGTCTCATTGGTGTACCTGCAGTTAAATTGCAGGATATTAATATCTGAATTTGTTGTTTTAACAGATATGTATATAATTCATACTAACAAGACAATTTAAGCAGCTACAGCAGTTACAGCAATCAAACACACTATGTATCCTTGCGTCGCATATTCAAGGTTACATTCGAGGCTGTGAGGCCGTCATAAGTAGGTAAGCCTAAAACATAAACAATAAAATTTCAATTCGGCTGTGATTTTTAAACAGGCCACCTGCCTGACGTCAAACTTCCTTGGGAATGTTGTTGTTGCCTATCAGCCGCCTAAGCTGTATATCCCTTAGTTGCCTCGTACGACATCCACGGAAGAATATGGAATGTTCCTATTCTAGGGCGGAGCTGTTTTTTTCACGCTATTCATTCATATACATAGATATAATAAAAACGGATTTCCCAAAAAAAAAACAACTTTCAATTCTAACGTATGAAATCGCAAAATAAAAAGTACTGCTGGAGTGGAACTCGTAAGAGTAAGGTAGGTATTCCATATTATATTCCAACCGTAAAATAAATTTAATAAAAATTTCTCTAGTAGAATATACGGGAATGAGTAACAATCACGCACACAAAAACTTTCGCATTTAAAATAATAGTAGGGTGAAGTGAGATCAAATGTTTAGCTAGTACCTATCTAAATTACAGGGTTAAATTGGTGGTTTAGTGTAACCGTGACTCTAATCGTCTAATTGCCTTTTGTCAGTAATTATAGGTTACTCGGTAATATACATATAAATGGAGACTTGTTACGAAATGTTTACATTGCGTAGCTTATATGTGTGTTTTTTATTAGGTGCAATGAAAAACCTGCAATGTATATTGAATTAATTGCGATTGGTATATCAATAATAGACGATAGCCTTATGCTGACATCTGCGCCGTATTTTTAAAATTTTGACAAGCCCATACTCCGCATTGGCAAATAATATAGATGAAATAAAAAATATATCTCTCGGTCGGTAAAATATAGCTCGGTACAAATAGTATTTCTATTTCAAACAATAAAAAAAATATACATTTTTTTAACCTATTTTGTGTCTCACTGCTGGAAAAGGGGACACTAAATTTAGGCTAACATCCACAACAGAACGTAAGTATGTTTGTTAACTACTGAACTGATCTTCATGAAATTTTGCATACAAGTATTCAGGGGTATGGAGAAGGACATAAATATTACCCACTTTTAGATGGATTAAAGGTACCCATCTTTAGTACTGTTCCCAAGGGATCGACATTAATTTATTTCATGCAGTTACAAACTTTCCTAAGTCAATCAAATTCGTATTTAATATATACATTTTAAAAAAAATTTACTTAACATTAAACTTGATGCGAATTCCTCTAAAATATCATCTAAATATGTCCTTTTGGAAACGTTCGTTTACGATGAAATTAGTGCCGCCACGTCGCGGGAACTAAAAGTAGAAATGCTTCGCTGGCATATTCCTTTGTGTGCTATTATCTCCAATGTCGGCGGAATTACGCGATATTTAACTGTGACTTTGATAAATATACGAGAGATTTGAGTTTGAGTTTAATTGTTGAGACGTGGTTAACGTGTGGTTTCTTGTTTCGTTGTGTACATAACGTCCCGGCTACGTATATATACTTTAGGTGTATAAATTATCCTTCCTTATGAATTACACTATGTAAAAAAAAAACGACTTTGTTATACTTTGCAGTGATTTTGCATAATTAGGCACCTATCTATTTAGCCATACGGAGCCATAGAGGTCCCGGGATCGAACCCCGGTGGGTTCATAATGGAAAATGATCTTTTTCTGTTATCCCGGGTCTTGGATGTTTATCTATATATGTATTTGTTATAAAATATAGTATCGTTGTGTTAGTATCCAATAACACAAGTCTCGAACTTACTTTGGGGCTAGCTCAATTTGTGTGATTTGTCCCAATATATATACGGAAGATGTTCACAGATTCAATTCATAGTTATAGTGGTTTAGTCATAGTAGCTGTTTTCCGCAGCTTAAAGGGTACGCTAAATCTACACAGAACCGTCAAAAGAAAAAGAAATATAAACAGCGAAGCGCGAGTTCAATAACTATCCGTTGAAACTCCTTGTTATATCTATATTATCAACAAAATGCGTTTGTCATACAAACTTTCACCCCCAATCACTGGCTTCGATGGGTAGAATTTTGAAAAAATATATAAACTGTGTTTTAAATCAATTCTTTAAGTAAATGTTTAACAAAGTTCATCAAAATCGGTTCAGGGGTTTAACTGTGACAACGTAAGAGACGAGCTTCCACATTTATAATAAAAGTAATAAGCAATGTCACGCAATTCAATCCCGCTATTAAATTGATTACACGAATATTGTTTATCGTTTATTTTTATAATTTTATAATTACTTTGAAACTTCTTTTTAAAACTTTAATCTTTTTAAGATATTTATAGGGTATTATTTCTAGTGTAATAGTTTCTCCTTACACCGCTTATACAGATTTTAAAAAGTTCAATATGCAGCTTTAAGTTTAAAAATAAATTCAAATACAGCTTTTATACAGCTTCTAATGCCGCTTGGGATGGATTAGTATGGCACAAGTTTGTAGCTTTAAGAGAAATACTCAAAAATATTTTTATCTAAGACACAAAAATATTTTTGAGTCCATATTTTTGTGTGTGGCTATGTAGTGACAAAAGTCTGATTTCTGAAGAAATGCTTTCAATTTGACTTTATGGATAGTTTAGATAATTAGTATAACGACGCGTTTTGCGGCGTTCCACAGCGCAGCTAGAACGCCGGTTAACTTTAACAATTAAAATTGACAACTATTCAATTTGCTGCTACCCTCATTAGCAAGTTAAATTATGTGTTAATGATGTCTAGTTTACGTTTCAATCAGTCGGTTAATTATGTTAACGTTGTCATGAAATCATTGCGCTCGTTTAATTAGTAAACACTTTTAGTATGTAAATTTAACAAATCCAGTAATGTTTATCGAAATTAGTATGTTACCTTCTTTCCAAGTGTTATTGTGTGTTTTTTTCTGTACATAAAACACTCGATCAGTTTTTCAATTCTGATTGAGAAGATGGCTTTACAATTTTATCTCGAAAAAGCATAAATTAAGTCCTTCTGTGACTCGACCATTTATTTGCAACGGTTGAGTATTTTATTAAAGCGGACGGAAATACTATCTCTCTCAAGTATAAGTATATAATCAAATTAATTTAGAGTAAAAAAAATTAATGGAACTGTGCGGGGCACCTGGTTAGAAGGAACGATGGAAGGTGGAGTAGGTAAAGCTGTAACGGAGTGGTACTCCACAAATGGAAAACACCCGGCAGCTAGATGGGTTGACGATGTAAAGGAAATTGCTGGCATCAACTGGATAAAACTGGCACAGGACATAGATGGTTGGCGGAGACAGCGGATTGGAAATAATAATAATAATTAAAATGACCTACACAACATCAAAACTCTTCAAAGGGCCTCTACGTGTTGGATCTATATCCCCACGCAAGCCTCTCACAGGACCGGCCTAGGGGCCGTGTATTGTTAAGGAAAAACATAATAATTTTATTTCGGACATTATCCACAGTGAATGTAGTAACAATGAAAACAGAAATCAGATTCCCTATGGGAGCATAGGTTCGTATCCTACCGACTGCGCCATGTATGATATGTGAAGGGCGCTTCAATTAAACATGCGGGTTAAATATCAAAATTTTTGTTAATTTCATAGCGCATTAAAGTAAATTATTACATACGGGTCATCGAGGGCTGCAGATGATGATGATGGAGTAAAAATAACACAAATACAAACTAACTTCAGCAATTATATATTAATTTCTAGAGGTATTACGTGGTAACTTTTAACATTATTATTGCACACCTAGCTTATTTAGAATTATACCTGGAATTCATAATAAACAAGCCCATTTATAATTAAGGCCAAATTACTTATTCCATTTTAACCTGGAGATGTTTACTTTCGACATTGTTTTTCTTAAAACACGGTTTAAGTAAAACAATTTTCCTAAATAATTTTACGTTGGTTAATTATAATGTTAAATAAACAATATCATATATTTATTAAAATGTTACGTTTATATAAATAATTGCAAATGATTAATTTTTCAAATTTTGCATATTGTGTTGTTTAAAGTATATGACTACAAAAATAAGTAGTGTATATAATAAAAATATGTAAAAAAATAAATACGATAAAGTTACTCGTTTGAGTTTGAGTTATGAAAAATCGAAAAAGCCTTTCGGAATAACTGAGTGGATAACTAGGGACCATTTTTATGGTGTTGTAGTGTTATGGTGATCTACCCGACCTTATTAAGTCAGCGACCTTTTGTGTCTACTTCGAAATGTTTATGGGAGCGAAAATGTCCTAAAATGCACCTGTTTGGTCCATTACAAGGGATCTGAGTGAATTGAAACGACGAATTGTAAAAATTACGGAAAAACAAATTGGAGTTAATTACTTTTGAATTTATTACAGCCGTTAACGCTTTGTAACCATTTGCGAGACTGAATTCGTATTTTATACGACACGCTTTCGGATTTCTCTGTATTATTTACGGTCTTTGTTAGCCTTTTTAGGCAAATATAAACATTAACAATCGTCGTTGAGGTCAATTTATCTCTTTTTGAATTTTAAGTTCTGTTTCACTAAGGCCAATAAAAACCCAGTCGTTACATAGTATGTATATATATGAAAATGTAAATCACAGAGAATCATCGCTCGCTTATCAAATACAAGCTTGCAATCGAACACAAAATATATCAATCTTGGCGCGGAATTCTTAAAAAGTTATCAAAGCGAATGGCGCAATACGCAATCATAATAAAAATTTGCTCCCAAAAGCTACACGTATTAGCATACATACGGCGGCTTCGCATACAACGTCAATTTATGGCCATGTAATATCGGGACAATTGCCATCTGAAGCAAACGACAATGAGGGAATGTTAGTACCTCGTCTCCTAATTTATGAGACGTAATATTTGAGCCCGGCCGGCGCCTCTCGCCTACTTCACCTGCACCTAGCACCCGGCTTTAAGAACATAATCTTTATTACCCACTGGGAGTACTTACAGAGTACCTTTATTTTATTCTCGGCTGCGGTGTGTATCCATCATATCTAATATGGCGAATCTCAACGAACGTGTATCTTTAAGCCGCGTCGCTTCGTTACCGACGTTTTTAGAGATCAGCAGAATGTTTGTCTGTTTGTCCGACACTTATTAACACGAGAAAAACTCAAATCGGCTTTACATTCTTTGATTTTTACGGTGGACCAGTGATTTTGACAGATTAGTTATAATAAAAGTAAATTTCGCTACAGCCGTAGACCGGAACTTTCTTTTACCTATGACCGGAACCCTATAACGGGTGATATTACACACTTGGCCAATTTTTTTATCTTCGTAAATATGCGCAATTTCGTCGGTGGATTTCAGTTCGTTTCATCAGCTGTTGCTTAAATTATTGATTGTGACTCCCGCCGTATGAATAATTAATTTGTTTCGTGGCTTCATTCCGAAATATAGAGAGGCCCTATCTATATTTCCAAGCCAAATGGCACAGAAGTATTTTCGAATGTATTTTGTGAAAGTGGGTTGATTCAAAGGTTCGATGTGTTCATTAGGGTGATGACAGAGTGCAAAAAGGGCAAACTCACCGCCTTCTGAGGATTTTTCAAAATTGCTTTTCTTTGTCATTGAAACGGGGCGTAGGACCGTTTGGTAATGTAATAAGGCTTGATTAATTTCCTGTCTACTTTGTTGTTAAGATTATGATACAAAGAACTGTCTTAATATTTTTTTTCCTTTTTGTATTTACGTGATTTCCTTTTCAATGTAGATTTTTTTTCTTTTCGTAATAATAGAGTGTTAGTGATTAATTGGAATTAAATTTTCTTTGATTTCTGAAAAATATTTTTGAAATACTAATCACAGTGATGACAACGTAAATAAGATACAATTTTCTTACTTAAATCATAGAAATAGTGAACTCTTGCGTAATTTTTCTCTCTTAATTTTTTACAATAACTAGACTTCAAAAGACAATGAGTGCCGAAATATTAGTAAGTATAATATTCTCGTTCTTGGATTACATTACCTTATATAGCAACCTTTCAAATGCAGCTGCGTGTACAAACGCATCATAAATAAACAGAATCTCAACCAAACATCAAACTTCCGATATTGGCTATTCCTTTGAAACTAATTGAGCTGTCCGCTCTAACTGACGCGAAACAGACAAGCGGAGTCTTTCATTTCTAAATAACATTTAGATTGGAAGACTCACGATAGTTTGTGCCGGTGCGAGCAAACTTATCGGATTTGCATTCAATCGAGAATTGGCCCTACTCGATTATATTGAATACAATTCATTTTGCTATTTACTCGCTGTGCAATAAAAGAGTTTGCTTTTAAGAGTTTATTTTACATTGGTATTTGAAAGAGTTCTAAAGAGTACATTAGTTTTTTAGAATAAATAAATAAATATATTAAGACAAATCACACAGATTGAGCTGGCCTCAAAGTAAGTTCGAGACTTGTGTTATGGGATACTAACTCAACAATACTGTATTTTATAACAAATACATATATAGATAAATATCCAAGACCCGGGCCAATCAGAAAAAGATCATAAGATAGTATAGTATAGCATAAGATAGATGATTCCAGAGGTTTCGCGCCAGACTGTAAGACTTGGCTGTTCAAGGATTGTCTGTATGTTAAATGTGTTTAGCATATATTTTGTGAACCACGACATAACGAGTGACGTAAGCTGCGTGTTACTACTTAACTACAATATAGTGATATGATCTATCTGTGACTTTCTTTATATACCTGAATCACCCCAAAGTGGTGACAATCAAACTAGAAAAACAAATTTAAAAATCTGTTGAAAAGAAAATTAATTTGCTATCTGTAAAATGATTTTAAGATGAATCATGTTTTAATTAAGAGCTTACCTTTTAAGTGCGAATGTAAATCATAATATATGTTATTAATTGGAGGTTCCTGAAAATTTTAAGAAATTGCTTCGATGCAAATGAAATACGTGCTTTTCGGTATCCGGACAACTTAGAAAAAATGAAAATGTATAAGCTTTGAAGTTAAATAAAGTAACTATTGTTTTGGATAAAACTGAACCCTATTATAGACTCCGCTGCACGTCCGTCTGTCTGATTGTCCATCTATAACCATACTGGATCTGTATCTCATGAACTATGGTTGTATTTCTAATGCCACTATAACAACAAATATTTAAAAATGTTACCGGATTTTGCAAAGAATCTGGTATTTTTGAGTATTCCTCTTGTCCAAAAAGGATTATCCTATTACAACTCGTATGTAGTGGAAAAAGGGTTTTACGGATGTTTTAGTGATGTTTAGATAAACGAGTCGGACTTAACGATGGCGATTTAACGACAAACACACAACCCAATTTCGGGATAAGATCTATTTCCGTAGATACTCTGAGGAAAACAGTGAAAGTAGGTATATTAGGCAATGTTATTTTTTTGCTGTTTCTTGCAGTGATGTTTGAATTTGGAACGTAGGAAACTTTGGCCGTAGTTATAACTAGCATCAAAATTAGTAGCATGTTTGATACGCCTATATAACCTTCCTTGTTTCTCAATCGTATCGATATTTCTTTATTATTGAGTTTCTTATTTATAACACTAGTGTTAGATTTTACTCCTAAAGACATCTGACATGACTTGTTTGATTCTACTGACTCCAGTGAAAAACAGTATGTCTGATTGTAATCGAATATGTTTACATTACATAAAACACTTGCCGCGAGAAGTTATTAAGATGAAATCTGATTTTTAAAATCCTATCTAGAGACAGACAATATCTAATAAATTCTAACCTAATGAAATCGTAGACATAAAAAAAAATATTGAAATTAAAATGTGGAACATATATATACCCTGTGAACCGTGTGAAGAAGATCATCGGCTTAAGTCCACCATTATGCCTCAAGCGTCAATTCGAATACGAAATTAGACGAAGGTTCCCGAGGACTGACGTACTTTATTTTATAGTCCGTAAAGGTCGACCGTAAAAAAAACATTGCATTCTGCGATTTATCATCGCTATAACACAAAAATCCACCTAGGTGTAAGTATTCAATAACACTAAATTAAAAATTCAAGAAGAACACACCTCATATTCTAGCGGATTTTTGTACCCGATATTTGTAAAAAAAGTACCTATTAACTAAAATTACTTGTTTATGAAATTTGGCACACCCAAATTGTAATATTATGTCGGGTTTGCACATAAAGCCTGAACTTTTTAATTCACCGGAGCTTGTTTTAATAAATATTCCGTATCCTCTTGGTCAATACTTTTTTTCTAATACTTATTTAAAGACCTATCAAAAGGCGTATTGTCAAAGTATGTTATAAACGGGCGTGTTATCCACCTTAGAATATAATCACTCCATAACCCTTCTATGGCATTGGTAGCTGGACGACAACAAGTAGGGTTGACGTCAGGCAAGCAGCCGATTGTAATATCATAGACTCAAAATCTTAAGTTTTCCAACTTACAAATGAATAGACAGTTGAGTTTCTGATCCCTTTGAGAAGGTTTGTCATGGAAACTATTGGAATTCTTCCGGGAATTTAGTTGAGAATATCGAGAGAACTTCGATGAACTGCAAACAATCATTAATTAATTAGGTAAATCACCCTTAGACGTTAATAGGGATTACTTCCAAGGATTAAACGAGAAAATCTATCGACTAATTTGTTATTGTGTTTATTTTGTTAGATGTTTTATACCTACTAATAAAGATGTACAAATCAGGAAGCGGTGTTGGTCCAGTGGTCCGTCCGATGTGACCTAGAGGTCCCAAGTTCGAATCCTACTCGTGCTACATTAATTTGAATACCTACCAATCATACTTAGTTGTTTACATAGACCAACTTGCTTCCAATGAGAAAAAAAACATCATGAGGAAACCTGCTCTTAAGTGAATATATTTTATCAACTAATGTGTGAAATGGAGAGGGCAATGTAAACAACTACAATAATATTGCCAAAAGAGATGTTGTGTGTGTTTCGTATATATGTATATTTGCGCGGTGTGAGATTTTCGGCTGCAGCCATCTGTGCACCAGCCTCAGACCTAGTGACCTGAAGGTGAGACGGCGGTAGGGTGTCTACACAAGTAGCATCTCATACTAGGAGCCGTCCCAACTTCCAGGACACTGAGCCCATTCCTCCCCAAACTTCATCCCTCGCCAAACCGTTTAATTAATTCCTGTATAACTATGCATAAATCATGATGCCGCATAAATCATGGGCCGATGACACTAAAACGACGCATTTTCTGAAAGAATTCCACTCGAAAGAATCAGATTTTTCAAAGGGTTAATAATAAAGAAATACAACGATGACCTAAAACGTTACCTACAAGTCACGATCCATTGTTTACCCAGAAGTTTCAGTAATCAGGTGTATCGAGGCTCGAGGTACACGGAACGGGCGTTTCCGATTTACATTCCAATTCGATTCTGCATTCCGTGTTTTTCACCACGTCACATTCCTCACCGAACTTTTTTAGTTCGTCTGCTCTAAAAGGCTTTGTAAATAAGTTTTTGCCTATAAATTTGGATCAGTCGGATCGGATCGCATTCCGCTGTTCTGGGTCGACGGGGATTGTATTCGGTTCGCATTTTGCGAGGGCCAAAGTCTAGTCAAATTCAAAATCAAATTCAAATCATTTCTTCAGAAATTAGACCTTGACAGGCACTTTTTCACGTCCATTTTTATATTCAATTCTCACAAGCTACAAACTACTGGTTTTTCGGAACGACCACTGCTGAGAAAAAGAAGAGAGAAGACTCATTTGAATAGTGTTGGTCCGGTCCCTATCATGCCAGAAGGGCTAGCAAAAAATATATTATGCTACCTACTTATGCTGTCCACCAATTTGTATTTCCATACGATCGGATGGAAAATGTTTCCAGTTTTGATCACCGAGTCAAGTGTTTGTAACCGACAGAACCTGCAGATTACTTAAATCCTACAATCTTGTATCTCACATATTATTATTTGACATAACAAACCTAAACATTACATTTATCCCATAAATGTGCAAGCGGGTCGAAATAAGAGAAGTTAATCATTGTTTCCTGTAAAAGTGGATTACACCAGTCAACTTTGATGTTAACTTTAACATGCCCGTCACCGCCGCCGCCGCTGTCGATGAGCTAAAATGGCGTGCTATGAATTTTTTTGCGCATATTAAAGTTAACGTCAAAGTTGATTGGTGCAATTGAGAGTATAGACGGACACTTTCGTTATGTTTGCATAGTCATAACTGCTTAACTTCCTCGTCTTAATAGCCCTTAAGGGTAATATTACCGCAGTTCCGGGCACATTTATACTTATCAAGTAGCCAAAGACTATATCGAACACCCAGTTACCAGTATATACCTCTATAATTCGCGTACAAGACACAAACGTATGCAATGATAAATCTTACTTAAGCAACTTATTACGAGTATATAACTAACTGTTGCTCGCAACTCCGTTCACAGATATTACGTTCTACCTCAGGTCATTATCATATCGATGCCAAATATTCATATGATCATTTCTTTGTAAGAATACGTGTGTGTTTTGCTTACAGTATCACGTAAATGTCACTAAATTTCGTCAAAAGCAGGTTCTCTGTGAAACCTAAATAGACATTCGCAAAATATTATATAATTTGGTAACAAATATAAGTATATGTGCAGCAATATTTTTTCAGTATATTGTGAAAAGTCAAGTGGATATGTAACTAAAATGTTTGGAATAAAATAAATAAATTGGGCACGAATCTCTTTTACGAAGTGCAGTCAAACACATGTCAAAGTTACCCTGTATAGAACTCTATGTGACAACAATAGCGACCAATTTGCAATGATTATAGAGCTTGATGTTGATGGTAGGTACATTATACAATATCTATTTATAACAAATTATAAGATCTCTTATAGATGTTTATACTAAAATTGTTTTCAGTCGGGGATGGGTCCCCCAAAATACATTTTCAGCCAAATTATGTCCAATCTAAATTTAGGAAGTAATTAATACCGACCATCAGACAATCTGCTTCTCGGTATCTACTCAATTGTTTACGATTGAATATACAGTAGGCGTTTGAGGAAACGGCGGCGCCGATTTTCAATTTTGCGCGTCGTTTTGTAAAACGACATATTCGCACTAAGGCTGCGACATTGATTAGGTAACGGTAGATTATTGCATGTGAGTTGTTAGATTTAGATGTCGTGGTGTAAGATGAGATGTTAGACTTATATGTCATGTTAACAACGTCGAATTTGCAATCGATTTTGCTATCCTAACTAATATTATAAATGCGAAAGGAAGTTTGTTACCTCTTCACACTCTACTACTCAACCAATCTTCTTGGAATTTTGAATACATATAGTTTGAAGTACGGAGAAGGACATAAGGAACCTTATATCCCTGAAAATTATTTGTTCCCGTGGAAAATCAAACGGGCGAAGTCGCAGGAAGAGTTATAGTATGTATATAAAAGTAAAATAAGAAAATTCGAGGTTTTAACTAGTTTTTTGAAACTGATCGTAATATATTTTTCCGATATGTAAGCAATCGATATAGAATGGAAAGCAATATAGCGACAGTAGTCCTGGAATCGATTGCTCATTGTGTGGCAAGTAAAAGTAAGTTATTGGGGGCAGGACCCAATGGAGGGGAAACCTACTGACTCGGGTATTTTGGATATCGGACCTTTCTCATTTCAGTTGCTATGCAACGAAAATACTTGTATCAGAAAACGTTTTCATGACTGTCAATCGACAAGATTAAATAGATATATTTTTATTTAACAATAAGTATTATTGAAATTATTTTTATTTAAAAAAAAAAAAAAATCTATGCTCAGGAGCATAAAAAACCTTATTATTGATATTTTAGGATATATATTAAAAATTATTTCGAATAAGTCAACAATTCTACAGTGAAATTTAGAAATATGTTGAATCTAACGTGTAATATGGACACTAATTATGTGAAGACTTATTGAATAAAAAACAGACATAGTTAGGTATATTAGGGGGTTAAAAGGATATAAGACTAAAAATCGATACTAGAATGAATATAAAGCTTCATTAAAATTTTTTTTTGTCTACGATTTTGTACTTGCTTAGATTTTTAAAAGATTTTTAAAAGGTTGGTTTATTTTTGTCCTTTCACCGGTGAATAGATTACGTTACATCATATATTTAGGTACTATTTTTATTTGAATTTTAAAGTGGGGTCTGATTCCAACCAGACTACCACGAAAACACTCGATTCGGGCTTTGTTTCTAGTGGCATTTTAAAAACGTTAACTGTAACAAATAGTCGCTATTAGCCGTATATCTCTGGCTAAACTGCGGGATACTCCGACCATGTGTTTGTTGTGAAGTGGGTGGTTCTCCATGCTTTTCAACCGCAAATCGACGCCCCGCTCCGCCACCCGCTCCGCTGCCGGCCCCGCCGCGCGCCCCGCTTCGTCACCTCACGGAGGCAGTGGACTGAACAAATTATATTTCGTACTAAAACGACGAGACGCCGACAATACAAGCTTATTGCTATTTTCGCAGATTGTCTGTTGAAATATTTGTAAAATATGTTTTTCTTATTTCCCTTAGATGTATAAGGATACATCTATTATAAGTGTTCCAAGAATAGAATCTTAGGAATATATTTTTTAAGGTTATATTTATTTCGATACTTGTTTTGTAAATGGATTTTAATGGACGTACTTAGGAAATAATACTATATAAAATTTTATTTCCTCGATATCGTTGGATTGTTGGACGATGTCAATCTATTGAAAATTTGGATCACTTAAGTAGGTCTCGAATCAGATATCCTATCTGGGAATTAAAATATTATATGTACTATTGTATATAATAGTATGTTGAATTATTTTTACTAATACTTAAATACTTTTTAAACTGTAATCTATATTGGTGTTCTCCTTCTTATCTATAAGTGCCTAACAGGCCTACTATAAAGCATGTTTAGATTTTCGCCATTTTTATACTAAATAAAATGTAATGTCGACAAAATATAACCAGCGTTTCTGATAATAAAATAATCCCTGGCTACACTTGAAACGCTGCCAACAGTCGCGTCTTCTCAACTATGCAAAGCTATGTTACTGAAATTTTGTGGTATTTCTTTGTTCGCGTGTCAAAAATGCTATTATTTTATTTACAACTTATTTTTTAAATATAACAAAATAACAGTTATTAATTCCCTAAAGTAAAAACAGTGGCCAACAAAATCCTTATCATAAATCGTGACTACAAATACTGTGTATTTAGTGTAGCTTATTCTATATGTTTTTTGACGAATGATTAAAATAAATTTATAACCATGTGATGGTGATACTAGTGACAGGAGCAGGTACCCTCTTAGAGAACCTTTGGAACTTTTTTTTATAGAACACCTGTATCCACCTGGGTGTTTTGATTTCCACGTAATACCTTGTTATTTACAACGGCTCTCATGTATCTACCTGGCTCCTGGATGATAACAGCACAAAATACCAAGGTTTGAAACACCTACCTCTTAACAATATTTAGCCATCTCCTTTGCCTTTTAGCTACCTACATTCCTACAACAAAGTACTCGTTGCAGCCAACATGCCTCCAACAATAACATATACAAGTACAGCCGCCATCGTCAAACTTACCTTGTTTCGACCTTAATGCGGCGATAATAAAGGTAAAATTGCCATGAATTTCAGCAATTTTGCTGTGCAGTTGCCTGTACTTCACTTACTGCAAACATCGCAACGCTAGCACGTGACCGGGGCATTTGAGAATACAAGGAGCATTTTAGAGATGAAGTCTAGTTTAAGCGAAATTTATATTCCGTTTTGTGTAGTCCTTGTTGTATAACAGGTAGATATTTGTATTTCATGAAACTATTTCATAGTTGCCAGGTCAAATGCATAAAAGCTGTATGTGATCCGCTTGTATGCGGTTTTCCCGTAGCTATTTAATGTTATGGTTACGATTACTGTGCCCGGCGAATAGTCAATACATGGAGCGGAGTTACGTATATTTTTTTAATAAATTGTATAGAGAATTGAGAATAAAAAGTAGGACAGCGGACTATGAAGATTTTGGTTGCCAACATTTTCGGTTAAGTAGACTTTGTTTGTCTACATTGTGCTTTACAATAAATTTCTTTATCTAGTGTAGAATAATTTGGGAAGAGGAGTTTTTAGTTTTCGCTAATAAACAAAACATATTGTTAAAAAAGTGATGGCGGCGCTAGTGTGCAGTTATGTATCACCATGAGTACCTACTTATACTGATTTTTCAAAACAGATTTCTTCCTAATGCAATCCATATACTGCAAATTACTTTGACGCACAATTTACATAAAATATATAAGCTTTGAAACACACTTTTAAAATCATTTTTATAAAAGACTTAAATTCCTCTCTTGTCAAGGCTTTCTATTCTATTACTTATTTATAAACATGTAAGTATTTATGTTCGTATATAAATACTTATATATTATTTATTCATAAATATGTATTTTTATTCTTATATGTATTTGTTTATATTCACTTTGTACGTTGTTACTTCTAACTACCCAGTACGGATGTCCTCTCAACCTGTCGCTGGTTAACTGTAAGAGATCCCTGCATGGGATTAGTCCGCCGTTATACATGTATCTCTCTTATTTTAATTTATGTTTTATTTACGTGCAAGTTATTACAAACAAACAAATAAGTATATTTGAAAATACATACTTATTTCTCAAGTTGGCATTTTTATACTTTATCTACAGATAAAGTATAAAAATGCCACATGCCAATGTCTGAGTACACTCAGAAGTGGGGTTAACTGGCAAATAGCTTCAGACAGATTTATAAAAGTAGTATTTTTTCCTAGTTGTGTATTGTTATAGTTTGTCTTATTTCTTACTACACTATTCTCGCCAAACACTAATAAACACGCTATAGGAATATTTGAAATGAAAACAATTTAAAGAGTAAAAATCTAAACGGCAACGCTATCTTAGCTACATGAGTGAAGGAAATGTAGATTCAAATTCACATTCTCAAAGCAAGATTCGTGGTAATGTACTGTCATAATTACTTTATACCCGCCTCCGCATTCACAAAGCGGGGTTCTGCTTTCATGCAATTACATCGTACATTTGCGTTAAACCAGTGTGATTGTGAGTTGTATGCGGTTGTATGTGGTTGTATGACCAACTAGTGGACTTTGGGTTAAACTGCAGGTTTTGATGAAAATTAACTGTTTATACCGACAGTAGTGATCAAACTCATGGATAAAGCTGGAACTCGACCAATGCTCTGTTATGCTAACTCAAGCAAAGTTCCTATTTGCGGCCCAGCTAGACCGACCTAAACCAATAGAATTTCACAATTTTTGACATACGATTCTATTGGCTATTCGAAACTTATCTTCTATTAGCACAGCATAGCAGAGCACTAGTCGAGGAGTCGTAAGTCCTATTCAAAGAATCGCAAACGTTCACCATCATCATGTTATTTGTTAAAATTAAAATATATTTTTCAGCTGGTTATCAATCAAATTGGTGACGGTCATTTTTAATTCGTATCTTAGACTAGTA
This sequence comes from Plodia interpunctella, assembly GCF_027563975.2. NCBI lineage: Eukaryota > Metazoa > Arthropoda > Insecta > Lepidoptera > Pyralidae > Plodia > Plodia interpunctella. Next base: position 5,971,597 of record NC_071308.1, on the reverse strand, counting down.
TTTTCGCACACAAAAATAAAAAAAACAAACACTGGAGGGTCGATCGATCCTTATTAATTTAACGTTCGGTCGCAATAAGGGGGGATTGCTACGAAATCCCCCCTTTGTAAAATGATTGTGTCAAAATGAGGCGGTTCAATAGGGACACTCCTGGGAGCCGGTGCGATTGCACCTACGGGGGTTGGTATTAACTTTTAAATGGCTATTAGCGTTGTGTTTGCGCTAAATTTTTATGGGCCGCCGCGACGGGCTTGTAAAAGATAAGCTGGGTTTTAGATGCTCTTTTTTATCTTTTCCTGAATATCAATTGAAACTTTTCATCACACAATCAACACCGTTAATATTTCTAAATAACTACCTCATCACCATCTTCGAATTGAAGTTTGGAGTTCAGCATACGGTCTCTAAATAACTACCTACCTTCCTAATTATCAAGTTTATTTGTAAGTGTAATAATAAAAGTAATAGTAACGACTAAAACAATTAGCGTTTTTTGTATTTACGAGTAATTTTCAAAATTTCTAAAATTTTGAAATTTTTATATATGTATATGTAAAATTATGAAATTAAACAATTTCTAGCAAAAAACAATCAGCACATCGCTGATTGTTTTATTCCGTTACTTTTCGTTTTTATGAAGTTGTAGGTAGTAACTATTAATCGACTAAAAAGGAAGAGGTTCCCGATTTGTCGCGATCTTTTTTTTTAAACAAAGTAAATTATGTTGAAATAAATTTTGTGTGTTTTGATTGTCATAGTTAATGTCTCTTTTTTTTGTAAGGCTATTGAATCCATTGGGTGTTCCACTGGGTTCGAAGAAATTCTTCAATTTCTTCATTTTATTTTAGACCTTAGAGATAAAATTGAATAGATTAACATGATAGCTAAAAGACATTTTCGTAAAAACTCCAAGATAATCTATTTCTGAGTTTATTTTGAAATCATCGCAAGTATTTTTGAGGTTTGTTTTACTCAGTTTTCAAACCAAAGTTTAGCCAACTCAGTTTTCAAACCAAAGTTTAACCAACTCAGTTTTCAAAGAAGTAAAAGAACTAAAAACTCATCTGATTTTTGTAAGAAAAAAATTGGTTTAGTTGACATATTATCTTCTTCATCATCAGTTAAAGTTCTTTTTGACAAAAAAAACCTTCTCGGCCAGAAATGTCGATGAAAGCTGATAACAACTGCATAACCGAACGGTTAAGTTGATCGAAAGTTTTCTAGTTACACGCTCCGGGTTGCACCGCGGTTGGTTAAAGTTAAGTCTAAATTAAGTAACTTTACTGTAACTCTAGGAACAACGTTAAAACGTGCACGGTTAAATAATTCTAAGAAATTTATGGGTAAAAACTTTCAGAGTTTGTTAGGGGTTAGATAGTTCTATATTTCCTGCAACTGTCTTTCAAACATAAAAATACAGGGCGACTTTTGACATCATATTTTATATGCTCATTATTTTTTTTACATGCTCAATCCATGATACTGAGTAACTTTTCGTATGGGAGCAACCCCGAAATCGCGAAAGAAAGTCACCTGGTACATACATTTTCCTCAAGTTTGGTATTTGATTTTGTATGGAAGAGCTGATATTTTTTGATTTCGGAGATGCTAATAAACGTTATAGGTAAACAAAATAATGCCAATGTATAAAAAGTCATCCTGTATGAATTTTTGAAAGATAAATGTAATGTTGCTAAGTTTAGACCGTCTTTACATCAGTAACTTTTAGTGAGAACTTACGGGCTGACTATAATTTAAGAATACCGCTGCCCCTTGAGTCCAAGATTATATTTTATATAATATTGTATTGCCCGCGGCTTCGCTCGCATGATTTTCTCTGCAAAAATGAACACACATAATTTTAACACAAAATTTTATTTTCATTTAGGGTTTCTGTAATTTGATGAATTGAACTCTAATTTGGTGGATTTTTGAAAAAAGTAGTCTTTGTTTGAACAGGGCTCTTTAACTACGTGCACACGAAATTTCATCAAAATCGGTCCAGCGGTTCAGCCGTGAAAACATACAGATAAACAGTTAAACTTTCGCATTTATAATGGACTTTTAGTAGCGTGTAAAAATTAAAGCATACATTTTTGATTTTTTGTTTTGTTTTTATAGAAATTTTAACCTGAAATACTTTATTAAAATTTATTTAATCAATAAGCAAAAAGAAATTTATATTCGAATGTAACAAGGAAAAAAATTGAATTACGTAGGAGTTAAAGCATTCTCAGAGAGCTTTGTTTGTAAAGAGGCAGCGAGACGATATAATTATATGCGGCGACGCAAATTGCTAGTCTTAGTAGAAGCGGTTTAGGCGAACCCCGGAAAATAAAATAAAAAAAATAAACGACAATGCGTACGTTGACGTTTTTGTTTTCACTTTATGGGGGATTTATATTGTAAAACATTATCGTTTTTTAACTTGGATGCGCTTATGCATAAGGATGCACGTATAAATAGTAATTTGTAAGCACTCAATATTATAACAAAATGATTGGTCTGGTTTGATGGCTTTTTTGTTGCTAGAACAAAATATAGATCAAATTGATAATTATCTTAACTAATATAATGCGAAAAGTAAGGGGGTTTTAATGGGGGGTGAAAGTTAGTAAGAAAATCAAGTCTGTACCGCTTTCGCAGAGAAATTCATGCGGACGAAGCCGAGGGCAAAACCTAGTAAATTATATATCCAAACCTGCTTCAGGAATCACACTATCTAACTGTTCAAAAATCCGTTTGGTAGTTTTCGAGTTTATCGCGTTCATACAGACAAACGTACGCGACAGGAGCTTCTTTTTATAATATGTAAGGGTATTTATATCACAAATTACCCATAATAATATTCCTCATAATCGGTTTAAGTAAGATCTTATTGTAACTCTCGATCTTGAACCAACTTGTCTCAACTTCGAAGTATTTATTGATCGTCGACTAATTTTCCTTGATAACAACAATGATTAAATTTTAATAACTTTCGACTGGCTTCACAATATTGTTGTAAAATTAGGTAGGAGATTACTATGTTGAATAATTTTGCCAATAGTCTATTAATTAAAGACCCGTGCACATTTTCCCTATCATGCCAGAAGGGCTTGCCATTTTAACCAACCCACACTCTTTTTAACCATTGTTTTACATTTACACGAATGAAAGAATGATTGAAATCGCGGCCATCATCAGGATGCAGGCTCAGGCTCAGGCGCATGCGCGACAGTCCCAACCGTATACCGTGCGCGTTGGCAGATTGGTGGGACTCGCCGATGCTAGCTCGCTGGATAATGCTGCATACAGTTAGCACGCAAAAGTTCTATTATAAAGAATCTATATTTATTTATTTAATAATAAATTGGATTTTTTTTTTCTAGCTATTTAAGTCCCACTGCTGGGAAAAATCCTCCCCTAATTTCTTCCACGCATTCTTGTATTTGGTCTTTTCTTGGTCTCGCCCATAAGTCATCTGACCATATTTAATTATTACAACAATGTATTATTTTATGAAAAAAATGGGTTCAGAACGTGATCTAGTACAAGTGCTTTTATTTACCGCAATGAAAATCCAGCATGCAATAGTGTGAAGCCGGAATAAAATATAATTAAAACATTGCGAATTGGAAAAGAAATGTAGGAAAGCAGACTCTTAACTTCTACTGCATGTTAACTTAAGCAGTATTGATATTCTACGCGCGATCCGTATCATCTGTTTAGAAGTCAGTTTGGGCCGTCTTACTATCCGATGCAGTTTCGATACGTCACGTACGAAAGTTGGTAATTTGTGCGCCCGACTCTTTCTTCGAATTACCACCTCGAGTACTAACTTATTGCCTATTCTACCATATTGACTAGGTACGTACGTATACATAAGTATACAATATTATGGCGTCTGGGTAGGAAACCCTAGATTAGAGCCATTCCATATCCACATAGATATCGCAAAAGCCTTTCGATACATTTTCAGTTGTCAATTGCACAACACAAGTTAATAATGACAGTTGTTTAATACGGTATACATTTAATTTTATTCGGCTTTTGTAACTCTTTGTACATCCAGAAAATCTCGTAAATTTGAACATACGAGGTAAATTTTGAAAATGACTGGTGGAACACATTTATTTTAAATTCTCTTCGCACATTACAACCGAATAAAGACTCCAAATAAATTACACTTACCTATGAAAAAGAAAATAAGCAGCAGCTTAGAAAAAGTCATTACCTCAACTTTAGACTTAAATTCAAATGGAATTTCCACTAAACGGGTGTGTTAATTTCAATAAATCACTGACAACAAAACAAAAACAAATATTTTCCAGTCGTATCGAAAAACTCGCAAGAAGTAGGGTTTCATTTATTCCACCCTGAATGTTTTAACACTTTTCCTCGGAACTGTACAAAACCCTCGCTTCACCCAGATTTACGTGTTCCGGTCGGACAGTCGAAACGAAAATACTTTAAAAATACATGCAATCGTATACTGAATGCGTGAACGTTATTCAACGGGAATGGATAATACTTTTGCTTGTCGATAGTATTAATTAAAACATTTAAATGCATTGTTTCAGTGATTTTCATTTATTTCTTTTTATTCTGTCAATCGATAGACTTATACAAATCGTTTAATTTATGTTTAATAATTAATTGATGGATTTATAAAACGCACGTAACAATGTTTTCACAAAACAAAAAAATATATTATTAAATCTTCCATCAGTGGAATGAATATATGTATGTATATAAATGAAAAAATATAATAGATAGTCCTCTACCCTATTATAAATAATTACGGAAAAGATCGTCTTTAAAAATTGTCACATAGGTAAAATATAACGAGGGTAGTTATAACACACACTAGGGGAGGCAACGGTCCGGAAGGATAGATTGTGCGTCGCAGCAACTTTGAGAATTTGGTAAAACTCCACTTTTCCATGATTTTTAATCCGCGAACATTATTTATCCAACAGTTTTTATTTTAATAATCGAGCATGCAAACAGGTAAAGGGCTAGCTGGTGGTAAATGGTCACCACAGTCTATCAACGCCTATAACACCAGGGGTGTCACACGCGCGTTACCTACTTTAAGGCCTAGGATCTTTTGACACAGAACCTTGTAATTACACTGCCTTTCTCACCCTTCTAACCGGAACACAACAATAAAAGTGCTGCTGTTTGGCGGTAGAAATAGATAAGAGTCAATGTGAGGCAGGCGACCTATTTAAAATTACGTGTAATCTCTTAAAAATATGCTTTTTGCATCAGTTTGCTATTTGTTTTTGATGCAAATCAATACATATAGAGCTTCTGTTTCTAGATATGTGGTAAACATATCTTAGAGGCGACTATAAAATCCCGACACTAGTCAAGAACCGAATAAACAAATTTAACGCGTGTATACGCGTTAAATTTCTTCGCATCTTCATTTTTAACATGAAAGTATCTGTTAAAGTTAAAGTGCTTTTGAGACGAAAATAGTGTGTTTATGTAATTTTACTAAATGCAAAACAACAAAGTATGTAGTTATAAGATGTGTCCTTAAGCAAGCAAGTCTAAGAAGTATATTGTGTAGGTGTGCGTCCCTGTGTCTGTTATATTACCAACATTTTTTATAGTAATAGGTAATAGGTGTATAAAGAGAAAATAATTGCACATATTTTTGTTTGTAATGAATAAACTCAAAAAGTACTGGACCGATTTTGATGAAATTTTGATTGGCACAGATATAGACGAAATATTTAGGAGCAACATAGGCTACTTTTTTATTGTAGTTTTACACGAGCGAAGCCAGGGCGGTCCGGTAGTTTACAGATATACGTGTCTTTGGAGAGGTTGATCTGATATCGACCGACTGTCAGATTTCATCGAATTATTTGTTGAAAGCTTCAGATATATTCACGTGTTTTGACCATTTGGGATTGTGTGGAGGTTGAAAGGCCGCCCTTATTGATACGAATATGTACTTTAATTTCCGGTCCGTGAGTGTTTTTGACTGTGATCCGATGTTTACTATTTGTACGTACTTAGTGTTAAATGCTAACTACTAGTGTCAGATTTCATACAAGACGCCTAAAGGCATCTGATGTGTCTATTACGACTACCTACAGCTCTCTCATCTGAGCGTATTCCCGGTTTCTTCCTCAGCCGTTAAGCGTCGGAGCCCAGAGGCCGTTTACCTTCTGTTTCGTCTCCACTTCACAGATGTACATTTAGTACTATTATACAGATTTAGCAATAATATTTAGCTTACATTTTATTCTATTTTACTTATATACATAATATACTTATTTGTGTGATTTATAAAATGATTTACCAAACGAAATATACAAGATAAATACACGTGTTCGTTTACATGGATTTATAAATAAATTACTCTCATGTCTGCATGTCCCGGTTGCGTTTGCAGCATGCAAATATTCGGCTGTGATATTATAACAGGCAGCCTGCCTGACGTCAAACCTCTTTGGGAATACTATTGTTTCTACCAGCTGCCTCCCTTAGTTGCCTCGTACGACATCCACCGGGAAGACATGGAGCGGAACCACACGCCACAATGAACTGTTGTAAATGAATAAAAGTTAAATATATGATTTAAGTACATACATAAATACATTCGTAAATATCCTTGTAGCGTACACGAAAGGTCAGAGCTGCGATTTTCCCCAATTCACCCTAATATATTTTGACAGGTATACGGGGACGAAATTTTCTGCTCAGGAAAATAGCTTCCACGCATCTGGATAATTCTGAGGAAAAACGACAAGTGTTTATTTTCCTCAACAATATTATATTTTTACAAATTAATAACGAATATACAATTTTGAATGTGCCCGTGTTTCCGCCCTAGAATAAAACTCATTGATAATATACACGGCAATTAAGATACTACTACTCTTAGTCTATTATTAGTCTTAGTTAATAGACCACAATATAATTCTCAAGGAGGGTTGAGTAATATACGCGTTAAATTTTTTCAGTTCAAATTAAGGCCTTACCTTTAGCCTTAAAACGTACATAAGTTTATACCGATGGAATTTCCTGATTTCCAATTTGGGCTGCAACATACAGTAGACTGAGTCAAAGGCACCATAGCTATTCTTACCTCGCATATAATGGCTACTTTTTGTTGCTTCCGCGCTCGTCCCTGGATATTACGTAACAACGTTTGGCTTCACAAACTGATATGCTATCCATACCTATAATTGTAAACGTGAAAGCGTGTTTGTTTGTTTGTCGCCGCTAAGCCCAGAATAAAATAAATCCTTATAATGTTTGCGTTTCGACTGTGATTTTACAACCGGCAGCCTCCCTCAACCCTCCTTGAGAATTCTATTGTGGTCTATTAACTAAGACTGATAATAGACTAAGAGTAGTAGTATCTTAATTGCCCTGTATATTATCAATGAGTCTTATTCTAGGGCGGAAACACGGACACATGCAAAATTATATATTCATTCACGTATGTATTGTACATCAGATCAACCTCTCCAAAGACACGTATATCTGTAATCTACCGGCCCGCCCAGGCTTCGCTCGGGTAGAACTACAATAAAAAAGTAGCCTATGTTGCTCCTAAATATTTCGTCTATATCTGTGCCAATCAAAATTTCATCAAAATCGGTCCAGTACTTTTTGAGTTTATTCATTGCAAACAAAAATATGTGCAATTATTTTCTCTTTATACACCTATTACCTATTACTATAAAAAATGTTGTTAATATAACAGACACGGGGCGCACACCCACACATTATACTTCTTGTACTTAGTTAAGAAAGGAGTTATAAGGACACATCTTATAACTACATACTTTGTTGTTTTGCATTTAGTAAAATAAATTACATAATATTATAATTAGCAGGTATTTTCTTTACTTATAAACTAGCTACATACTTTTAATAACGGAGAAATGAGTAATTATTCCGCTTAATCGACTAAATAATTTTAAACACATTCGTAAACGAAAACCTCTGCTTTTTCCTATAATCCATCATTATAGTATAAGACGAGAAGAGATATTAGCGACTTGAATATTCATACAAAACCTACATTGATTATTCAGGCAAAGTTCGCCATATTTAAATAATGAGGCTATTAATCTTATATCCCCCTAATCAGAATCTGATAGACGGATCACGGAGATTACACCTGACAGTCACGAGGAGGCGAGAGAGGGAAAACGAATCTGGTGCTAACACACCCATTTCGTCACATATTCTGAGGGTGAAGTGCGGGTTTGCATTTCACTTCTCACCATAGAATCGATTCGAAGTGAGACGCAACGAACCAATTACATTGCAGTGTGGTTGACGTTGCGTCACAATGGCCCCCTGTGATTGGTTAGCTGCGTCTCTGGTTTGCGTGGAATGCATGAGTGCTTTTATTTACCGCAATGAAAGATCAGCAATGTATCTGCCAAAGTTAGGTGAAGTCCTTGGCGACGACAATGTGGAGTAACATAATTCTATGAAACACTTTGCTGGCAATCAAGGCTGACTTTAGGCCCAAGTTTTCATAGAAAGTGAATTATCTCCCTTAGCAAAACTGAGGGTAACTAGTTGTTCGCCACGAATTTAAACCTCGCGAACATAATAAATTTTTACAAAATTGTTGATATTTCAAAAATGACTTAACCGATTTTGATGCCCCACGAATAGACCTGCATACCACGAGATCCTGCATATCTTTTAAATTTCATCAAAATCAGACGAACGATTTGAAAGTTATCGCGTACAAACATACGTACAAAAAATGTAAGTTAATTTGTAGACCTCGCTGGCTTCGAAAAATAGAAGACCAATTTACTGTAAACAAATCGAATTTCGACCGTTGTTGTATCATGAATATAATATCAAACAGAAAACCGTATTACTACGATATGTAACAAACGTATTAATTTTCAAAGGGTCCCGATTGTCCTCGCACACGTGTGGCCCAGTTTTCCAACCGGAATCAAATTGGACGATTCCTGAATGCACACTCGAAATCACTCGTCACATATTATAACAATTTACTCGATATGAGAAACATCAAAGTTCTTGTATTTACTATTGTGAAACGAAATTCATCATCGCTATCGTTTCAGACCCCGCCCACTACTGCTTTGAGATTCTGTATAATTCGAAAGTCACATCACAGGAGAAGTGAAAATGATTGACAAGTGTGTCAATCATTTTCACTTCTCCTGACCTTGACCATAATTGAATACCATTGACCATAACAAAGATCAAGGGATCTTGGTTATGCATTTTGTCAGTTACTTGTGATCGTGAACTGCTCCCAGTCGACGCTTGAGCAGTTTGTAAATATTTGAGTTAGCGCCGACAGAGCGCTGACAGAGGCACAAATTCTGAGCGTGCGCCAAATTAAAAAATAAAAATAAAAAACAAATCAACGCACACACATATTGAAGTCAGGAACGTGACAGGAAAAAAACGTTATAGTCGTCAGTCTCATATTAAGTAGATTATAAATATGGATTTTTTCAATTATTATAAAATGCTATTTCATATGATATGTGCTTTATTTTCATTTGCTTTATTTTTATTATTAGATAAAACTAGAACTAATATAAAAAAATATAACTATGTAACTAAAAATAATAACTTAATGAAATAAATATTTAAATAAAGAAAAATTATAATTTTGCATTTGATAATAAAATGTGCATAGTATAAAAAAGCTATTTCAAATTGTGCTTACAAGAGATACCAAGTATTTTAGAATTCTCTAACGTAGGTACACATCTCCTTTCTACAAGAAGTAAAATTCTATTCAATTAATTAGTTTCGAGCGACGCTCACCCTTTGAAGTCAGCCGATATTAAAACTCGAAGAAAATTCGCCCCAGCAGTCACCTTCACAAAGATCAAATATTCGATAATTTATTAAAACTTTGAACCTATGGGTGCCAAAACGAGCGACAACTTTCTTTATAAAAAAAAGAAATCTACGAAATAATGATAATAGGAAAACGTAAAAAAGAATATCCCCCAGTAAAGGGACTTACTTTTATTTATACTATTGCTATTATTTATCTATTGTTATACCTACAGGTGCCGAATTAACAAAGAACAACATTATAAAATACACGTACTAATAATTACGAAAGACAGACAAATTGAAAAAAAAAAATTCTCTTATTTTTCATAACGCATCCGACAATCTCATCAGGGTTTTCGAGAACACACCGCAAAATTGAATAAAACATGCATGCAATTAGCACAATGATATCTTTATTGCCACTAACGGTAAAAAGAAATACGTGATGCAATTAATTGTTGAAATGAATATTTGTGCTAATAGAATTTAAATCCGATCGTGCAATATTCGCTTGAGAGAACTCTTCGTAATATACAAAGAGTGGAAAAAATCTCACGTTTCACAATTCTAGTTCATTTCCATTCCAATAGGACACAGTTGGTTTGAATCTGCCAGCATCAGAAGTGAACAATAAGAGAAATCGCAACAGGAAAAAGCAACCAATCCAAAATGGTTCATCCGAACGAACCAGTTGACCTATTAACTAGTTTTGTACTCCGGGAGCTAGTCAACTAAACGAAGATTTGACATCCCGCCAATAAATAGAGTATGTTGTGGATATCCGTTACGGTCCAGTTTTCTTGTAATAGAAAAAAGGGCCAAGGCATAAACAGTTCAGCTGATGTTTCCCTCTAAACACGTGTTTTTAGTTTACTTATAAAATTATTTTCTGTGACATGCGTGTAGACAACACTGCTTAGAAAAGGTCGGGTCAAAATTGTATTTTTAGAGATTACGGGCGCTTTTAAAACTGTTGGGTATCCCTGTATTCTTTGATGTTGTTACACTTTACATTTAGTGTATTTTCTTTTAAATTACAGCATTTTATCTTGATAGATCTATATTGACCGATCTAATCTCCTATCTAATCTAGACTTGAGTCAAGACTCATGACTTTCCTCTCTCCATTAGTTATTAATTTGAGTACTTTCAGTATTTTTTTTAAATGGGCTTATTACATTACATAAACATTGCGTCATCACAAAACAAGTTTCACAAAGATGTCGCTGCACATGACACCGTTTGCATTCAATTTTCGCGCTGTACATTTTGAGTAAGAAATAATAAAAAGCGGGTCATATTTTTGTCGTTTTTCAGGGCATTATTCTCGTTTCATAACATGTATTTGTTTCAGAGCCGAGCTCGCGCGAACAAAATCGGGTATTCACAGTGGCGTAGCTAGTGGCGAGGCGTGACTATACCCTGGTGCAAATATATATGGGGTCCCACCCTTAGAAAACTTTGACGAAAAGCACACGCCTTTTGGTACGTTAAGTTCCACAGATACAATATACTTTTTTGTATCACACTCATAATCACTCAAATAACAGGTCGAGTTTCCGCTCTAGAATAACACCACTCCATAATACGAGGCGACTAAAGGTCATAGCTCATTAGAGCCACCCGGCACCCGACCCTCACCGCCTCAACTAGTGCGGTTGATATTGTTTGTATGGATTTCTATGGATGTACGCTCATTACATCAACTCCGGATCGCCTCGCTCGCAAGTTGCCCACGCGCGGGCGGCGAGTGGACCACTTGGTGACAACTCGCAACTCGCATGCTTGCCGCACGTTGATCGCGCGTTGCCGACGAGTGGACCGCGCGCTGCCTGCCAGTGATTCACTTGAGGGCGATGCGTTGGCGATGCGCCGCTCCCCACCCTCCCTTCATTCCCAGCCTTTCTTTCGAACGAAGCGGACGTATCGTTTTTACTTTTAAAATGAATAAAGAAAAACTTATCGAAGAAGTTCGTAAATATACTTTATTATATGATCTAAGTGACTCGAAGTACAGTGACAATGTAAAAAAGGAAGAAGCATGGACAGAAATAAGCAACACCTTAGCGGTAACAGGTAACGGGTATTATTTATGTATTAAAAATATTAAATAAAAGATAGTACAACAGATTGGTGCTTAATTCGGTTGTCCCTTGTTTTGCATAATGTTCATTTAGTCTAATTTTAATTTGGTAACATTGCAAGCTAGTAATGGACAAAAATGATATGTAACCTACAATGTAAATCAAACAAGAGACCATATTGTTTCAAACGTTGTTATGTGAAACAAGGTACTACCACATAATTCGTTATTAACTAGAGATCCACATATATGACATTTGATGATTAGTGATTCATAAAAAAATTGATAATACGAGTAAGCAAATTAAGTATTCCATGGAAGCTGTCCAACCGATGATTTGAAATAAGCAGCAAACGAATCACGTATGTTAAAAGCAGTAGTGATTCCACCAATGTGACGTAGATCATTGAACGCCTCCTGATGCAGGTTATGATGCGCTGGCCTGGGTCTGGAACAGTACTCTTCGTTACTTTCGATATTATAAGTTCGCATTACATTATGCAATATACATGTTGTCAAAACAACATTATCAACCATGTCTGGATTTAAACGAATATTTTTATTGTATATTTCAAACTTTTGGTATAATATTCCGAATGCATCTTCGACTACTTTGCGTGCGCGTGACAGGCGATTGTTAAATTCTTTTTGGTCCTGAGATAGTTGTTGAGAACGAGAATATGGCCTCATTATGTTCTTTTGTAACGGAAATGCCTCATCGCCCACGAAAACATGTGGAAGTGCTACGTTTGTCCCGGGCAATGCTTTGTCACTTGGAATATTGAACCTATTATTTTGAATTCGTTTTCCAATTTTTGAAGATGCAAAAATACCACCGTCGCTGTTTTTGCCATAAGCACCGATGTCAACAACTGTAAATCTGTATTTATCATCGACTATGGCCAAGAGAACTATCGAAAAATGTTTTTTATAGTTGTAGTAGAGCGATCCGCTGTTGGGTGGAGCTATTATATTTATATGCTTGCCATCTATGGCACCAATGCAGTTTGGGAAATTCCACCTGTCACTAAACCCTTCCGTAATTTTTTCCCAATCTTCAGCTGTAGGCGTTGGCATATAAACACTCATCATTTTGTCAATAACAGCTTTGCACACTTCCTTAATTATTGACCTAATAGTTGTTTCGCCTAATCTAAAGCTTGTAGATAAATTTCTGACTGAAGTGCCACTCGTCAAATATCTGAAACAAAGAAGTTTTTAATTTTGTATTACACAAAATAGGCTGTAAAAAAGTGAATTGTATTTAATTGACTATTTATTTTTTTCAGTACCAATGTGCAAGAAAACGTGGTCCAATTTAAGGGAAGCTCATCGTAGGGCTATTAAGAAAAAAAATACCAAAAGCGGTCAAGCAGCAGTCTCAGTTAAAAAATGGCAATTCGAGGATGAAATGAATTTTTTGACACCCTTTTATAAAGAAAGAGCAACTGTATCTTCACTACTCAGAGATAGTGATGATACAGAAAGTACCGTCAATGAAGATTCGCAGTTGTCTGCTCCCGATTGCCAATCGGATATTTCAATAATAGAAGATCGTCCAACATTATCTGAGTCCTCTACAAAGAAATCCAAGTTTTCAAATATAAAAAAGCCCAGAGTACTTGACGAAGACAGATCTTCTGCATCGTCATTGTTAATGAAATATATATTAAAAGAAAAAGATGAAAAAAATGAAGATGATATTGACAAATTTTTTTATGGTATAGCTGCAACGGTGAAGAAATTTAATGAATACAACAAAGCAATTATGAAATCTCAAATTTTTAATATTGTTTCGCAAATGGAACTCCGAGAAATCAATGAAAAAGGAAATAATTACTACGACAGTAATAATTATTCAACGCCAGGACCTTCGGGAAATTATTTAACAGCAGGCCCTTCTGGATACAGTACTACAACGAATTATGATACAGAAAGGAATGCCACAGAGGTGAACACACCAGTCTTGACTAATACTGAAAAAAATTTACCTGTTTTTTAAATACTGAAAAAGATTTACCTGATTTTTAAAAATGTGATTAGTAAGTACTTAATTAGTGACAAAATTATGTCAATATTACGAAAATAAAGGTTGATTTAAGATACTCTTACATTGTTTTACTTATACACACATACATACTTACATATATACCGGTCAAAAACTAAATTGTTATTAAAATGACACATGGATCATACCAAGAGGTAAAAAAAACTAAAGTAATAACTTTATTTACTTACTTTAAAGTCACAGCCAATTTCTCTTCGGGTGTGATCGCTTCTCTGAATCTTGTGTTTTGCTTAGATATGGAGTCTTCAATATGAGACAGTATGTTATAAAACACACTTTGCGGCATATGATAGTAGGAAAAAAATTTTTTCTCGTCGGCTAGCAAATGCCTACGAGCTGTCCAATATTCGCCCTCTTTTTTTCTTTGTTTAAACATTTCGTGCACCCAATAAGCTTTCCTTTTTCTCTTGGGTCTTTCATTTTCTTCTGCATCAAGCGCTACAGCTATGAGTGCCAATTCACGGTTTGTAAAATTTAACATTATGAAGCGCACGTGTAGACGTAGTGCCAATTGTTAACAGACTACACGAAAATTCCTGGACTAACCGGTCTCCAGTGGTAGACCACGCGGCGTCCACCAGCGGCCAGCGCGGGGTCCACTGGGTGACGATGCGAGGTCCACTGGTTGACCGCGCGACGTTTATTGGTGATAACACGGTGTCCACCCGTGGACCACCTGTCGACAACGAGTTGACGCCGTGCGACGAGGCGGTGCGGAGTGGGTGCCGGGTGGCTCTAATGAGCTATGACCTTAAGGGATCAAACTATGGTGCAGCAAAAAAGCAACAAACTTCAATTCGCATCAAAAGACTCAATTCTCTAAAGACGTCGATTGACAAATGTGGTAAAAACGTAATTAATTATACACTTAACCTCAGGAATCACATTATCTATTGGTGAAATCGTTTTTGAGTTTATCGCGAACGAACAGACGGGGCAGAGGACTTTATTTTGTAATATGTAAAGATAAAGGCATAATAATTCTCATAATCATGGGGTGCCCTCTTCGAGTTGAACTTTTGATAACAATAATTAATAATTATTATTATGCAAGGATTAAAACTAAGAACATTATACAGGGGTTCTCTCCCCGAGATATGGCACCGTCTCGCCCGTGTAGCGCCGCCATTGGTTATTCACGTTGCAAGGTAGCCACTTTGGCCTTATGTTTCAGCACAAATACGCAAGACAAGGATTTAAATTTCCAGCTGCATTTCGTTGCTGATGCAACATTTTGTTGCCGCAGCTAAAGTTCAGGAACTGAATTGTAATTGAATGAATATTTTCCGGTATGAAATTGAGAAAATTTGATTTCGGGTATTTGAAGGCTATTTATTACATTTGATATAATACATATAGGAAAAAGTACTAGTCGGATAGGATATCTACTTTTATTTTGTTTTACGGATATCTTTTTTAATTAACCTTTTTTATTTTATCAATGTTTTGTTTGCTAGACTAAGCTTTTTAACCTGTTATTTACCTACAATAAAAACATGACATGAATAAGCATCTACATAATATCATAGAGCATTCGGTTTTTTATCTGTCGCGCTTTAAACACATATTTACGTATATAAGTATACTTTTGACTGGTTTTAAGAAACAATTAGATAGCTTTTTAAAATGTTACTTTTAACTGTAATAATTTAAATATAATAACTGATACGCATATCGTTACTCGTGTTAACCGAAGAAGGAATTTGCTTTGGATCATAAAACCCACAGTCCGCCGCGAAATCTATCCAGAGCAGCCGGTGATAATCGAATCGTTTTTTCTTCCCAAATCGATATCTAGGGTTGCCATACTTGGCAGTATGGCATACATACCCTATATTACAGGACCGCGTGAACTTGTTTGATTATCTCCTCCCATATTATTACATGTCCCGTATATGTGCCAAAATAATTAAATGATCAAGAATATGGTCAAAATTAGAATGCTCGATGGATTATAAGTTAATTAGCCAAATTTGATGAACCCAGCTAGGCTCTGTGGTTCTGGTGACCTTCAAGAAATCATTCGAAAAAACTTTACCCTGCCTGACAACTCACTCCTTAGCCTTCTTTTCCTAAAGGAAAATATATCATGTTGATCAGACCCGACTAGATGATATAGCAACCCTATGGACATCTGAATCCTAGAGCACTTAGATTTAAGTCAGCGAGTGCTTATAAAAGGCGATTATAATCAAATCGAATTCCTGATCAAGCAATTTATCTCAAATTGAGCGCCGTCTTAAATCGGAAAAGCGATTGATTGGCTTCATTTTGTTTTCGGTGGATACTAAGATTCTACAGTCAGTTTAATTAAAACTGTTAACTTAACCCGAGTCATTTGATGTCATCGATTTAGAATCCATTTCGATAAATTCCTTAGAAAACGACATTTCTAAGGAAATTTTCGTTTCCTAGATTCTACGAATGGTTCGATGCGATTCGACTAATAACGATAGGTTATCTAGAGTTGAGTAGTTAAGGGCGGTTCCAAGAAAAACTTGCCATACAAATATTGTATTCATCGAAGCGTATAATTTCATTGTTTCATTCAGGAAATATTAACAAATGATTGATTAATATTTTTTTATTTGAAAACAATTGAATGGTACAGTATTTTTTGATTTTGGTTAATCTGTTAAGATGACTACAGTAGCTAAACACGAGTTTAATGATGTGTAAAACTACTACATTTTTACTACACTATTTTGACTCAATAGAAAAAAAAAACACGAAAATCACCGCTATTTCCAATGGTTCAATTTTCAAAGAATTCCTCTTTCAAATTTCCTTATTTTCTTTTTCGCGTATATTTTCACAGAGACGCGTCGACAAATCTCATACCTATCGGTTCTGAAACTTTTTGTTTTGCACTTCGATAATAAGTTCCAAAGATCACGTAAGTTCCCGTCGGTTTCCGTTCCGAGCCACCTCGGAAAGCCTTCCGTTCCATTTCTAATACCTTATTTAGTAAACTTTAGCAAATTCAATCTTAGTTTTGTATGCGTGGTTAGAAATTGAATTTAGAACTACGTTCTCTATATTATGAAGAATAACATATATTATGTGCCAAATATACCAAGTACAATCAACAGTAGGTACATTAAGTTATCCAAATTCATAACAAAACTCCATGGCATAAAAATCCACACAGAGTAATTAATTATGCATTATATTATTTATAGAATTTCTAAATCGCTTCCCTGAAGCCAGTTGTTTAGGGTTACATATTTTTTTCATTTGTTTACTTGCTTATATATTATTATATGTTAAAAAAAAGCATGAAGCCATCAAATATCTCACCCAATTAGAAAGTTCGTCAACTCGCTGACATAACGACAATCGGCCGAGTTTTCGGGTCGAATATTAAGTGCCTAATTATCAATCTAATTAGCAGTGTTTGGGGCCAAAGAAAAAAACCTTAGATGGACGGAGTAGATGGAAATCCGATAGGGAATAAGGTCGAATAGATACTTGCCTTCCTTCGGTGTGTTAGGTTAGTCACAGCTAAAGGTTATAAGGCTAGTAATAATAATTGATATAAAATGAATTTTTTTCTTAACGGACAAACATCGGAGATTTTCTTATACTTGTCTTTTACTGTTGGGTAGAAAGAAAATCTAATAAGTAATGTAATAAAATGAATTGTTCAAAATCCTTCCTACGAAATTTAAAATTTTTGCGTGTAATAAAATAATTAACTCCATCCGGTTTCTTTTTATATATTTACAACTAAAGCAAGTGAAGCCCTATTTTTATACTATAAAAACTAAAAAAAAAAACTTTTAGATATACTTCAACAAGACATGCAAACAGAAATATGCCCCGTAATATTTTAAATATTTTATGTACATATAATAAGTGATACTATAGTATAGCTAATACTGATCATAGTTAAATGAAATCAATCCATTTTATCTGAACAATGTGTCAAAATAATTTCCCAGTTGCAAATTGCGGAACAGAACTACACGAACGACCAAAATAGGTTTATTCCCGGATTCTTTGTTACAGACAAATATATGTTTCAGTTTTCCTGTGCACAGCAGTAAAACACTTGTCACGTTGCTGCTGCGAAATTGATAGCTTCACACTGTACAGTCGAATGCACGAACACGTAAACGGAGGAAAAAGTAAAATAAAAAAATATTAATTCGAAAATAGAATAAACCTGTCATCGGAATACGCTCTTTGGTTTCGAACATTTTATATATTGTAATTCATGATTATAATTAACAAAATAAACAATGTTTACAAGTTTTGTTGTTTGTAGTGAAAATATAATAATTTATTAATATAGCCACAAGGACATTAGGCACAGCTGAAGTTTGGCCTTCATATCGACTTAAAATTGAGGGCATTGTGGTCAGTACCAAAATACTGCTATAGTTTTGACAGAATGCACAGAAATCACGACCACAGCTGTGAACTGTCTGACAACATTGGTTTGATTGAGTGCCTAATATTGCTAGCAAACCACTATAACGCAAGGTGCGGCTCAATGAAGCTCCAAAAATCTAGAACTATATCATGAGTTTTAGCAACCAAACAGGTAGGTTTTAATTATGCATTAAATACATGAGAACAAACCACTGTTGAGACACGATGTTGATTTATCGTTAGTAAAACGGCTTGCGCAATCATAATCATATTACAGACATAAAAATTGAAAATAAAATTATAAATGACAAAGTGTGTTTACCTTTAAAAGAGAGCATTAGATTGATATGATTTGTGATGTTGTGATAGTTGGAGAGCTGGAAAATTACATAAGCTACGTATCGCGCGCAAAGATACGACCGACAGCTGGTTTTAATAAGATACAGCTGAACATTGGGAATAGACAATTCAATTTCTCTTTCTCTATCTGTCTTGTAATAACGACTGCCAAACGTGAGTGACGTTTGCAGATTTGCAACAAACTCAACAAAACACACATTCCAAAGATGTGCAGCATTTATTGCCGGGAAGTGTACTCGCGTTTTATGACGAATGAGCGGCGGTAACGCACCTGCCGCGTGCAGAATAGGCCCCTCAATCCGTTATGCGCGGGTAACGTGTCCCGAGGGACTCCGCTTCTGGAAGGTGGCGTATGTTTGTGTGAATTTGTTAATACATTCACCTAAATTTTTCCATTTGTTCAAGTAATTGTGTTTTGATCCATACAAATTTCTCACACCAGAACGCTTCTCTCTTCAGCCAAATTCAAATCATTTATTCAGAATTCAGGATGCGTTTTGTTCTTTTTCTTTCACTTGGCATGGTATCAGTGTTATACATTTTATCTATTCAATAGACAGCATGAATCTAAGGAAAATATAACACTGTATTTTGTACTTTAATGATAAAACTGTTTGACCAATTTTGGTATAAATATCAACCACGCTTATGACAAAAATTTAATTACATAGTCATTTATACAAACATGATTCAAAAATCTCAATGTCGCCAAGGTAGCTATTATCTTCAAAGACTTACTGAAGATTTCGTAAATCTTCAGTACCGAATTCTCAAAACAGTTTAGTAGTACTCCCGTAGTGTGATTATTTTATTTAGATAATAATATCTCTTTATTACGTTAATCACACTAATAACTAAGTGAAAATGTATTGGAAGTATTAAAAGTGGATCCTGGGCTCCAACGCTCAATGGCTGAACAAGAAACCGAGAAAACGCTCAGATGAAAGGGAGAGAGAGTATCCGATGTATTCTAGACAGGGGTACGTCTTCGTAACAGTTTGAATGAATTTAAAACGCGATGTTTAAAAGATTTTCTATTTCCATTCGAACCCTTAAAAACGTCATTTAGAACACTTGCAATTGGACTTTCCACGTTGTAACATCCAAGCTATAAAAACAAGACTCCTGGGAGCCATGCTGAAACGTCCTCCAGCGAAACTTCTATCTATTCCCGAAGTAAGCGTTTCAATGCGATCAAGTGGACATTTATCTGTTATCTATCTCTTCTGTTACCCGATTTCCTAGGTAAATGACGTAACGTTACTCGATGCGATGCGACGCAGTGCGTTTATTATTTGGCTGATAATATAAGCCACAAGTTTACTAGTTTAGTTTACTATTTTTATATAGATAATTTAACCTATTGCGTCCTAATGCTAGGCAAAGGTCTCTCCCGACCTTCAAGCCGTTCTATATAGAATAGGTATTTCTCCCCCAGACATATGATCCCGCTGGGTAGACAGACCTTGTCCAGACAGATGTTTGTCCTCAGCCTTGTCTGATGGAAAGTAAAAAAGTCCTGAGTGTTACAGTCAACAACCTTATACATATGAAAACAAAAATGCCTATTTACTACATAATTCGTATTATCATATCGCGCAGCATCGAGATGCCTTGCCACGTTTGGTACTGAATTAAGACGCCGGGTTACACTCCATTTTGTATTGGCTGATCTTAGTTTTCAGGACAGAATGTTTTCAACTACTCTCCAGTGGATTACAGTATTTAGAGTGTTCCGTGATAAAGGTACAATTTCAAATGCAGTTGCTGTTACAACTATCCGTGAAGTAAATATATGAAATACAAAAATAATAGAAAATAATACAAAAATAAAACAAAAATCCGAAAAAAAAGCCACGTGTATTTCACACGTAGTGGTTACATCATTTAAACACAGATACAAAGTCTCAAGTAATTACGAACGAAATTGATTTGAAAACTATAGAGCTAAGTCGCAACATCAAATATTTTTTTTAGAAAATTTGTAGTGTAGGAAGTCGATCAGCCTCGTGTATAATATATAATATAAAGTTATTTTACTTGAAACTACATCATTGTTTATTAGCTCTTGCCCGGGGCTCCGTAAGAAGTTTACAACCTCGGTTCACAAAGGGCGGAATCGAATTAAATCGATTCAGCTTACCAAGCCCCATACACTTCAATTGGAAAAAATGTTCAGTAATGTATTCCTTTTATTGTTAGGCCGCAATGTATTCCTTTAGTTCGATATTTTAAATCAAATTCAAATCATTTACTCAGAAATTAGACCTTCTCAGGCAGCCTTTTTCTCGTCAATTTTTATATTTATAGTTATTTTTCACAAGCTACAAACTGGCATTTCGGAACAACCACTGCTGAGAAGAAACGCCGAAAGAAACTCATTTGAACAGTGTTGGTCCCTCTCATACCAGAAGGGCTTCCCATTATTGTTTCTTACAATGTTTTTTTCTAATAATATATAAAAGTACATAATGTACTTACATAGTCAAAAGGTATATCAAAACAGGTTATGATTGTGATCCGAGTGCTGATCATAATATATATCGATATATATATATCGATGTGAAACACAATTAACTTACATAAAAATATATGAGAAACGAGATGACCACCCGTGACCCGTGAGCACCCGTTCACGAGTTGACGCATGGGTCAGCCGTCGCGTAGCTCAACATAATAGAGGGAACCTCACACAAATTCACTATCGTTTAATTTCGCAGTCAACCAATCACATTGCAGCATAGTTGTCATCATAGCTAAGAATATGTTATGATGGTTTTCGGCACGTTACAATGCCGAAATGAGATTGGTTAGATGTGTCTCACCGCGAAATGATTCGACTACACTAAATCCGTCATACTTTGTATCCGGTTATTTTAGCTTTGTGAAAAAGAAAAGCTGCCAAAAATACATTATTATACACATTCTTTCACGATCTAGACATCCGCAATCAAAATAAAATCAAATAATAAAATCCGAACTAGCCGATCACTAAGCTACCGAGACGAGACTACCGGATAGATAGACAGGGGAATGGGTTTAATTCCCCCTCGAATCCAAATTAGGTCTACGACTAGGTCGAGACATGTCTCCGGTGAATATTTAAGTAGGTACTAATTTATTATTCATATAATCTGAATCTCTTCACGTACCTACTATCATTATCACTTACTCGGCAGGATGTGAAGTGTGTACTTTATCGGTAATTGGCTCAAATAATTTGGCAGGATTAGGATAACAGGTTAGTATAAGACATCGCTATATACTTGCTTTTGCACCACCAGTAAATGTTATCAAAGGCGAAAACTAAGCGACACATACCCATGTCAGCTGATAACAATAGCATTCTAAAGGATGGTGGACATCAGGCACGCAGATATTTGTAAAATGGCAGCCGAATTTTAATAATGTTATGTTTGTTACGTTTATTTTTTACGCTGCCCATGGTTTCGCATTTTAGATGTTAATGTTTTTATCGGAGCCCAAAATGAAAAAAATGTCATACATACAAAATATCAACCCTCCGATATAAACGGCCACGTAACACAGACAGTTCAACCACGAGATTGTCGCCGTCAATTAAAAAAAAATCCATACTAATATGATTATACGAAAGTTTTTGAGGATGTATATACGCAAAATCCACTGGAAGGATTAAGAAATTAAGTACACGGGTAGAATATATCTTGAAATAACACATGAGGTAATCCCACGGGAGCGAAGCCCCGAAGTACTTAATATATGTACAAAAGTATATTGTACAGGTTGAATATTGTAGACTGAATCATTAAGGCAGAGTTAATTTAACATTGTCCAGGAGAATTAAGAAAGTTTGCTAAGATCAAAGAATAATGCCATTCAAAATAAGTTAGCTCTATTCTTGTTCGTTTCGCCTTTCAACTCGATGAAAATTTAAATGGAGCTTAAAATAAGAGGTTTGTGTTGTCCATTGTTATCAGTGGCACGTCTATATAGAACTATGGTACCGTGCACCAAGCCCCTAAGCTCAGGGATCCCTTGATCCTAACCAAATATTTGATATATCACAGAAATACTGCAGAATTATTATTTATATATATTTTATTTTATTTGGAACACAAACAATTATTTAGAGAAACAATATCGAGATAAGTACCGATTATTTTGATAGATTACTTTTAAAATTTTCTTTGAAACATATTTCGTTGAAACATATTTCTTTGAAGTATATGTCAAGACGGATTTTATATTATGGCGGCGACTGGCGGCTTAGGTAAGCGTCCCACAATTTTTTGGCCCAGAACCAGGTAAAGCTGCGCAACTGATTGTTATAACTATCTAAGCGAATGAATATTATCTGTATAATCTCTTTTTCACTTCTTTCTTTCTCTGCCATGTTCTTGCTCTTTCTAAAACAATACACTCAATGTCATTTCCACTACAGCTTCCACGGACTCATATTATGTATTAAATTCAAGATAGCTCCAAATTCTATTTAGCAGTTAAACTCTTGATGCAAATTGTCGATGTCAACGTACGCTAAAACAACATTGCTTAGCTTAAGAAGATTAATTTTAGGGACAGACTTCAAAATGAAATATTATTTGTGATGTTTCTTAATTATATAACACTGAAATGGTTTACCATATCTATGCCATGTATAAATGAATAAAAAGAAAAAAATACGATGCCACGACGGATAATACAAAGGCCGACTCACACTGACAGTGTAATGCATGTGAGTGCACGTTTCATGGAGTTGACAGGTAATATGCGTACTCGTTACGTTACACTGACGGTGGTATGCGCGTGCCTTAAACGGTCCTTTTCCACGACAAGCGATTATTAATATGTTACAATCAAATAATTTTAATTTGTAAAAGAGTAAGATAGCGCTCAAAGAAGGTGCGAAGAATACTCAATCCCCCATTCCAGAAATTGGTCACGTCACACTCGTTTGAATCCGCGACGATCTCTACGTACAAAATGTAAATGTACCGGCAATTTTTCTCTTCTATATAATTTCCATTTCTCCCCTGTAATAGCCTGATCCTGTTTCATTTTACGGGATAGAAAGTAAATATTCCGTTTGAAATAATTGTGTTTGAGTTTATTCTCTGGCTCTTGCATTTATGTCATCCGTTTATTGGAGCGAAAATCGAAATTATATCATCAGAATCATGATGGTGATATAAAGCATATCATTGCCGAAATATATAGAAATGTATTTTACATGAATGCAAAGAAAAAATTGTGATATGTTTTCAGGTTTCCCGTTTGTAACATACAGGTATATGATTTTTTAATCAATCATAATTCTTAAACGCCTAATCAGATAACGATGTATGAGGTATTACAAGATTCCTTATATTACCATTGTGACGTCATTTCAAAATGCACATGTTACAGTATAAATAAATAAACCAAAAATTACACGCTGAAAAATACATCATCATCATCTGCAGCCCTCCGTAACCCACTGCTGGGCATAAGCCTCCTTCCGTCTCCGCCAACCATCTCTGTTCTGGGCCATCCCTATAAATCTCGCGGAAAATACAATTTTGACCATTATAATCGAATGGGGTATCAAAATGAAGGATTTTGAAATATGATCGCAAAAATGTACTATTATGAAAATTCTTCAAATTAAATTAAATGTCTTATATCAAAAAAAAATAAATGAAACTATATGGGAAAACTGAATTTCAAACGACAGGCTTTTTTTGTTTTTTTTTTTTTTAATGTGCATGCATTAAAAAAAACTTATTACGTTAGTAACTCATTAAGTTAGAAAACTATGAAGAAAATACAAATACTATTGATATCAAGCATATACATTTCTATTAATATGTACGTATGTGTGTGATCTCTCTCATACGTATAATTATGCTACACTTTATCAGTATTATTCTAAACGGTATTCGCTTTATATTTTATTGCAGATGACTGGAAGAGGAAGGGATTGTATGAGCGTATAACTTATTTTACTTCATTACTAGCTGCTGCAGCTGCCAGCGGCGTTACCCGCGGCAATTGGTTAAACGTAAATATTTCAAAAAATATGTAAGTATTTTTTGCACACTAGCGCCATCTACTTTATAAAGCGTGATTGACTATCACACTTTTTGATAAATCCTACGGGAATCGCAAAGTTTCGGGATAAAGTACCCTGTGTGTTAATTAAAATTTAATTGACCCAGCCGTTTAAGCGTGTTCTTCACACTAATCATACTCAAAAACTGTCGCCTTTATAACATTAATGGAATTATT
The DNA here is from genome assembly GCF_027563975.2 of Plodia interpunctella. Lineage (NCBI taxonomy): Eukaryota > Metazoa > Arthropoda > Insecta > Lepidoptera > Pyralidae > Plodia > Plodia interpunctella. The sequence goes on along the minus strand of NC_071308.1, from coordinate 5,946,650 downwards.
TGATATAATATATAGTCCATTGGAATAAAAACGATAATAAATTACAGAAATTTGGCTCGTGTCTTCTATATTATTAGTAAACAAATAACAAAGTACAGATAATTTATGTACGTAAGTCCAGCTAATCTAAAAAATCTTCGCCGCCGGTTCATACTCGTATCACTATCCACTATGATATTAAAGTGAGACTTCAATTAATGACTAAATCCTAAATATATATCCTAACTGGAACTTTAATTAATCAAATGGGAACGTGAAACAAAACGAGACACATCTCCCTTTTTTCTTTGATCTAAGATTAAGCTTAGATGTTGACCCTCGTCAAAACTTTCTTTGATGTTCACCCTCGTTGGTAGCGTGGATTAATTTTCTGCTTTCCGCAAATGTAAATTATACATATTTGGCTTGTATAAAGCGAGATTTATACGCATTAGGCGCTTAAGAACACCTGTGTGCTTGTTCGCTATGTTAAACCTGAGTGCTCACGGATTAAACCACATTCACTGAACCTTGAATAGTATACAGAACCCCAAAGTAAGAAAAGCTTTTAGTATTACCTAACCAACCACAAGAAATACATGTAAGAAGTGTCATAAGATGAACAATAATTTATGTAGGATCTAATATTTCTCCTTGTGGTACTCCATGGAATCGTTATTACTCGCTACCTTTTAGAAGTACTTGACTTTAATTTTTGCTAGATATTGGAGCCTTTAAGCAAAGTGATAGAGAAACATAAAATAAAAATCCATAATTTGATCAAATATAATACATATACTCTATATACAATCTCACATACTCTCTCTTTCTCTCTCATCTGAGCGTTTTCCCGTATGCATTCATATCCAACAGTCGTTCACAGTCAATCACTTCGTGGGTTCTCAGACAGACTGATTAACCTATTAACAAGATATATCTAAAACCTTCAAGCCAACCAAGTCGCACGACTGAACGAACATGTGTCTTCATTAATGAAGAATGAAATACGAAAGAAAATTAACTTTTCTATTAACGAATCATCCTTTTCATATTTATTTTTTTATTTATGTACACATAACAATGAAAAGGCGTTGTGAATTACATAAGCAGACTCTTAGATGTTACGATTGTTATTAGATAAGTCCTTTACATTATTCATAGGTGTTTTTGCAAAAATCCATACTTTTGTAATAATCCAAAAAAGTTTTAACTTATCATAACGCAAGTCTCAAGTCGTTAGAAAGATATAGTTTTAGACAATGTATTTCAAATATACCTGAATATGCATATATCAGCGTTAAAAACGAGATAAATCTGTGTATTCTCTTCCTAAAATTTGATTAACTTTGTTTCAGTGAGTTATGGCGCAAATCAGGTGTTTAAAATTCTGGTGAGCCGGTCGATTCGTTATAGCGCTCTATGGGGGCAAACAGCACTAAATCAGTTTTGAAGAATGTTAGTAATTCCATTGCAAACAATCTGTTGATAAAGGTGTTTGCCGCCGCCGATATTTATGGGTAAAGGGGTCAAAATTCGAAGGTCAACAACAACGTTTGATATATGGTTAAGAATAGAAAAAACTAGCTGCGCCCCTGTGCTTCGCTCCCGTAGGAATTTTGGGATAAAAAATACCTCTATGTGTCATTACAGGTTATATTCTACCCGGTTATCAAATTTATAAACTATCGGTCCTGTAGATTTTCCGTGAAAGAGTAACAAACATGTATATACTTCCTCACACACTTTCGCATTTTCTATTATTAGTACGAAGTAGGATTAGTGTTTTTTTTTTTTTAGTGAAAACTTCTTTAGCGACGTTGTGCACTTTTTGTGACGGATAAAAATGTTAAACTCGCGTCAGGACATCGGAAATTCTTAAGACGTCAAAAATGCACAACGTTAATATTCAAGTTTTCACTTCTGCCGGCACTCCTGGAGTGCAATCAGTTTTTTTATTTTAAAATTATCTTGCATTGAATAAATAATAAATATAAGTCAGTAGTCCCGATGTATCCAGCGATTCATTAGTATCATTCATTTGTACATGAGTGCATTAACTTCATATGTACCACATATCTTACTTTTAATTATGATCTTTGGTTTGGTTAATTTTTAAATCAAAAACAGGTTAAAGAAAATTAATTAGTAGTTACTTGGCTAATTTATTTTTGTTTATTGACAATCTTATATTTACATCCGATATACTCTGTGAGTAATATCTGTTCACCAATAAATTTACATTATTTTTAAATTTTAATAAGTGAATGAGAAGATAATGAATAAAAACGGGGTTTTATAAAAAATCCAAATGTTTTTCAGCCACTTCGTCAAGACGGAGAAACAACGGTAATTTTCAAATGTAAAATTTGAAATTATGTATATTCACAATTATTTTTCTGATTTTAAATATTTCAGGAATATTCCTTATCACCCTGAAAAAACCGAAGGTTCATATTGTCCACCCCATACTAAAAATCCCTCCGATCATTATCCAGAGCAACAGATTATTAAGCTCCCACGTAATGTAACCGATGAATTCCTGATAATTTTATCAGCAATGTGTTCGTTAAAACATGGGGTAAAGTCCCGCATATACATTGGGATGGCAGAAAAATCCACCCGTGAAAGACTACATTATTTGGGGTGGGACGGGGAATAACTCACGCTGTGGAGTTTCCGGCGGCGATTTACCCTTTGCGATAAGGGCTACCTGTCAGATTGAGGGAGCTGGGACGATGGACCCGGCTTGTTATTACCTGCAACTTGATTTGAATATCTAGCCTTATTATATTCTCTTATCCTTACGTGTTGCCGGTTGTTTTCGGGATATGAAGCCGCGAAGCCCTAGGTCAGCGTAAGAAACAAACCTTAAAATTTTAAAGGTGCCTTCGACCCTCCTTAGGCGTGCTATTGTTGTCTGACAGCTGAAACAGCTGTGTCCCTTAGTCACCTCGTATGACATCCACGGGAGAATTCGGAGAAATTCTAAAGCCCATACCATCACACAATTCATAGAATAGTGTTAATTTTGTATTATCTGTGCAATATTTTGAATAATTCTGCAACGACGAAACTTTGTACTATTAGTTTATTCATTATCAAGCTCAAAACAGCTTGATAAAGAAATTTCATAATAAATTTACAGAAAATCAATAAAAATCCCCGGAAATAAGATCTATTTTCGAACTAACGTAAATCTCTATTCTGATCCGTGTAGAACAACCGGTACACCAGCAGCGGCGTCTGCCAGCTTCCACTTACACTAATTACTGAGATACATGCCTTTGTTCGCGTTCGAAACTTCACAACTTCGGAAAACAAGTGCTATATATAGAACTACCAAAAAATGCGGCAAAATGTATTTGGTGCGTTTTTCATACAAACTTTCACCCACATTTCTGCTCTATAGGTGTCGTAATTTGAGAAAAAAATAGTTAATGCTTGAATATAGTGTAAAATACTGGTATGTATATAGGAGAAATATAGACAAGTATTTAGATATATTTTTAAAGTATTTGTCTCAAGTTAATTTCATTGAAGTTTACAAACAAAATGATATAAATAAAGCATTTTTAGAGTTCTTAGATATATTTCAGATGTTATTTGAATTATGTATTCCGTTGGAGAGAGTTAAAATTACATATGCTAAAAAGAATAAATGGAAATCTAAAGGAATACTGATTGCAAGTAAAAATAAAAGATTAATGCATAAAGAGATAATTAAAACAAATGATGTCCAACTTAATGGACGGTACAAAAAATATTGTTCACTATTAAAATCAATTATTCGCAAATCTAAACAAAACCAAAACATAAAATTTTTAAAAGTATGTGATAATAAAAATAAAGCCACCTGGTCCCTAATCAATTAATGTACAACTCCTACAAATAATATAAAAAACACAGTATAGTATTAAATAACACCGAAAATATAGTATTAAATAATATTAGTATTCATGACCGTATTATTATTGCTGAATCATTCAATGATTATTTTGTTCATAACAACTTGCAGAATATTTCATCTGTGACATATACACCCAACATACTGAAGCACCAAAATAAAAGTATATATTTAAAACCTGTAGATTCAGATGAATTAATAACTATAATAATGAATTTTAAAAACAAAAAAAGCTTGTATAAAAAATGTAATTTTTGTAAAAAAAAAAAACTTATTTAAATTGTACGCCCTATATATACACTTACAACTGTGTACTCATAGCAGCAAACCAGTCTAACTTTGTTAGGCTTTTCGTTAAATAAGCTCAATCAGACAATTTATTTGACCTAAATTGTTTCAATTTCAATCTGTTTAATTTTATCAAAAGTAATATCGGATTTACTGATGGCCCATCCTTTAAATTTTTAAACAAAATCGGAATTTCATTTCCCATAAGCGCGGGCACTATGCCGCAATCCAACCGTACGAAAACAACAACGAACATTTCACCAATAAATAATAAAGCTCCTGTTATTTAAATGTAAATTGAACGTTTAAAATCAATTTACGGCCAAAACGTGATCAATTTCAACCTTCAAATTGCTGCCCTATTGAGTTGTGCCACCTTTATGGCACGGCTATTGTTCAAGGATTTAACGAATGACAGATCACCATTTTTTGTGAAAATGGATTTCTGGATAATCTCTCTTCTTGGATAATAACGATCATTTATTGCGGGAGACAGAGACAGCGAAATTCTAAGGGGCGGGTTAAAGGCCACGACACACAATCTGCCGCAGATTTCATTGAGTAAGTACCTAAATAGTTTAATTTTGTTACTACCTTTTATATTTCGACGAATGTCCACTGAATACAGTGAATGAAAAAATGGATTTATGGAACGAAATATGCAGTTTGCGGGGGTAAATGCAGCAAACAAGGCACCATCACAATATTTTTTTTTCGAAGCCATCCTTTTCAATGTACAGGGTGACTTGTATACATTGGCAATATTTTGTCTACATGCTCAGTCCATGATTCTGAACAACTTTTAGTATGGGAATAACTCCGAAATTGCGAAAAAATATCAGCTGGTTCTACAAAATTTAATACTTAAATTCTGGAAATGTATGCATCAGCTGATTTTTTTTTTCTAAAAGTTGTTCAGTACCATGGACAAATAATGCCAATGTATAAGAAATCACACTTTATAAAACTTTTTACAACTGCAACTGACTTAAGTACCATAGATTTTATAAGCCCCCTGTTGTTTTTTTTTTTACTAGAATTATCAATATCCTATCTATCAAAATATGGTGAAATGCAAAACAAATTTCCTCTTCGCCGTGTCTTTCTAATATATTTGTTACTATTACTTCTTGGTATATTGGTACCTAAGCGCAGCTATATCTAGGAATGTTTTAGACGCCCATAGGTAATGTATCAACCTAAATTGAATAAAGAATTTTCAATTTGAATCTTGGCCTCAAACACAAGAGCATGCATCGATCCAGTGCCCACTCTATTTTCTTTTTCTTTTTATAAAACTTCAAGCCGAATTTACGCAAGTGATTGCCACAGCAATCGTGTACAAGGTTCTTAATAGATAGAAACAGAGAAGCGGGGACATTTAACATGTCGGCTCTCAGTCGATAATTGGATTCATTGCTTCTCGAGAAATATAGCCCCATTTATTGTTTGGGACTTGTTGACGACCTGAAGATAATACCCCTGTATTAATATCTCTATGGGATAGGAAACTCTTGAAGGGCCGTTTGTTAGGTCCACAAATAATGAGGGTATTTACACGGTACCTTTATTGATCTATGATATGGGTACTGGCGTTTTAACTATGTTATAATATCTGGAGAAAAACAGGCTTTGAAAATAACTACATAGCATAAAATAATGTCCTCTCCGCCGCTGTCTGTTTCTTAGCTTACTTTTTTTAAAACTCGTGACGGATTTTGATGCAATTTTTACTATTATTTAGACAATTTATTCCCAAAGATTTATATGTACAAATCGTTCTAAAAAAGTATTCTTAATAGAGTAAATGTTTTGTATGCGAAGCATCTAAATAATGTATTAGGGAAATGTATATCGTGAATAGATCTATAAAAAACGTCAGTAATAGCATTATAACTATCTCCTAAAATATCATTTTTAATTATATTTAAAAACTAGCTTTGGCTCGCTCCTCCGTTCGATAAATCAAATCAAACAATTTTCTCCCTATGTTAGTGTTCAAAAACTACAATTATTGCCCGATATAATATACATCTTGGTCACTCGTGTCGGCCATTGCGAAAGTCACTTAAATACCACTTGGATTGTACTTATATAACTTAATACATCTTAAGAAATGCAACTTTTGTTTTGCTACAGTGTAAATCGTGGTGTAATCGAGTTTCCCAGCTCCAACGATACTTTTCGCAGCCGCTGCGGTCCGCATTGAAACGTGCGCGTTCGGACCGCAAAGCAAAGTGGTTTGTTTACTCTCGGTCAATTAATGGAAACAAACAAACATTGTCTATGACTGTATTCGTTGAAACTCGTTTGTGTTCGTTTCCACGGAGAAACAGTGTAGGTTTGGCGAAATGTGATTTTGAGGGATTCTGAAATAGTGAACTGTGACTTTGTTAATAAGTCTAAAAGAGAAAAAATCCATCTAATCCTGACAGAAAGGGCAAACCGGATATGCGAAGCAATAATCCAAGGACCCCGGGTTCAATCCCCAGTTAGGTAAAGATGGAAAATGATATTTCTCAGATTGACTGGGTTTTGTAGGTATGTTATGTTTATATACGTTTATATAAGTATATTATAAAATATTATGTAGTATAGTTGAGTAAATATCCCATAACACAAGTCTCGATTTTATCGCCGGGCTTTAGTTTGTCCCTATGTATTTATTTATTATTATTTATTTGTTTTGGTCAACAATGCCAAAAACCGTACAAAGTACGGGTCAAATGTTCAATGGCAGCGAAAACAACCGAAAAAATACTCAAATGAGAGAAAGAGAAAGTCGGTGAAAAATACCAAGTAATATTCGGAAGAGCTACTGATTGGGAATAGAGGCAATATTCTGACGATTTTATACTATTAATTGTTATAAGGTCATGTTTAGCAGAAATTTATTTAATTAAAAAATATATCAGTAGTAAAAATATATAACTAAGTTGAATACCTATAATTACTTAATTAAAAGAAGTCAGTGATCAAGTCCACACGTCCTCGCGTAGCGACAGTCTGCCTATCCAAAACTTCTGTAACTTTATGTAAAGATTATAGAAGGTATCTCAACAGTCTAGACGAAAATTTTATTTGACGCTAATTTGTTAAAAGCTAGATCCTAAAAATATATTTTTCTTTTAAAATGTTACGTATTCACCGTTAAGTTATCTTAAGAAGTTTTTATTCAGAACAAATTGCCTAACGAAATTAATGAATACTAATGGAAGATTCAAACTTTTGACTTGTTTTATAAGTTCGTCGACATTAAATTTCTCAGGTAGGCCGAAGACAAGAAAATCTTTTATAATTTTCGAAACGTCAGAGTTGGAATTTTGTTTTCGTGAGTTAGTTCGTGAGATAAGCACGTAATTTGTGCAAAACGGTCCTGATGTATTTATTACAAAAATTTGTCGTGCTTTGACCATTACTTATGGCTGTGTTTGTTTGTTTTGCTCTTGTTTCTTGTTGTTTACGAGTTATTCCTGTCCGGAGGGGTCATTGCCTTCTATTGACTGGCATTTCATACTGATCTTTATATTTGTTGATATTCAATTGTTATACTAAATGCAAATAGTCAAATATTTGCATGCATGAAAATATTAATTTTCATAAGGAACTAATAAGTACTATTCATCTTAATATTAACGTTTATTTTTAATTTTTTTATAATTTAAATGATATAAAATACAGTAAGTGAAGGAAATTCGATAGTATATACTATCGAATTTCCTTCACTTACTGTATTTTATAAATGTAACTGTAAATAAATCACTTAATTGCACCAAAAACAATAAATAAAAGATACAATTTGAACTAGAAAGATGAACAATAGGCGACCTTATCGCTAGTGCAATCGCTTTCTACATGTAATATTAATATACTTATGTACGAATATATTTTGAGATCGATTGTCGTGTTCCGAATTAATCGAAGACAATGAGAAAATACTTCGCGAACTGTAACTTTGTGAAAATAAAGAATAAAAGACAATAAAAGAACAAATTGTACGCGTTTACGAATATTTATTATTGCTATTTTGATAACTTGAAGCGATTTCCATATTTTCTCTTTACCGGTATTAAATATCGACTGTTTTTCGATTTCCAAGTTTAATGTTGATATTCATTTTATAGAATTCTGCTTAAAACTTACAGGTAAAATGTAAAATATGTAAGAAACAATAATAATGGTATTCTGCCCTTCTGGCAAACTAATACTGTTTCTTCTCAGCAGTGGTCGTTACGAAATGCTAATAGTTAGGTTTTTAAGAAATTACTATGTAATATAAAAATTTACGTGAAAATAATATAAAAAGTGCCTGTCGTGCCTGAAGGTCAAACTTCTGAATAAATGATTGATGACGATAATGAGATGCTTCGTGTAAATGTTCTAAAATCTTATCAGGTGACTAAGACCTTCTGAATGCACTCCCAGATTTCTTCTCATTCATCAGTCAGTCGTAATATAATACAACAAACGCATTCGATAGATACGTATTGCTAGTAGGTTATAAATTTCCATAATTAATATAAAACTGACGAAATGCTGAATATTTAATGATTCTCGTGCAAATTATTTTTCCCGGTATTCTGCACTAAATAAATAATTTTGAATGAAATATTTGTCTGCATAAAAGGTGGACCGAGAAATGAAAAATATCCAGAACAAATGGAACATAAATATTTCTAGGTTAAAAGTGCTGTAAACTACTCCGCACAGTGATTCTGCCATCTCAATCACATTAGCGCAGTCTGGGATAGGCGAAACTATATCTTTTTCAAATCTATTGGAACACGTTTTTTTTTTGGTGAATAAACTTATTATTATTATTTGTATCTCTCAAGAGTTTCACGGGCCGTAGCCCGGTACTTTGAGGCTTGCATGGGGACATGGGTCCAACATGTAGAGGCCATGGTGTGGGGCACCATCCAAAGCATGTATTATTAATATTTTATCATATAAAAATATCTAGCATCTTAGTTGAAATATTCTTTTATACCTATTTGATAAGCATGTACACGGATCCGATGAGGACAAAAGGACTATATACCTAATGACCTGGTATAATCATCACCTATTCTCATAATAGACCTAATAAAATAACCCGTTAATGTCCCATAGAAGCCAAGAATGGCGATAATAGAAATGCAACGAAAAATCTGCCAGACCACATTAGCAGCCCTAATACACGCACTACTTTTGACAAAATCGTGCGATTAAACATCGAGTCGCATAATTTGTGAAAGTAGAGTATAAGTTGCACAAATATAGATTAGATAACAAACATACATGCAAATTTTCCGCTGATATTACTACATAGTGGTCCATCTAATTATCCATTATATTTATGTTTCCTTAGGTCCCATCATCCATTTTTATTACGGTAAGTGTACCGTAACCGTTTGGCGTCCTGACGCCAGACGGTACACTTGATGTAAAATGATCACCGCTACTGAGAAACAACTGCTATACCAGGGGGGCATCGTTGGAATATTGCCATTTTAAGAAGTTGTTGTTATTGGCATTTAAAGAAGTTGTTTTGTAGTTATAGATACTCATTTCTTGTAGGTTGTATGTTGTATCAGATAGGGATACTGCCACAAGAAATTGATTCCACAGTTCATCCCACAAAAGCTTTTACTATAATAAAATAAATTTACAAGGGCAAATCACACAGATGGAGTTAGCCCCAAAGTAAGTTCGAAACTTGTGTTATGAGATACTAACTCAACGATACTATATTCTATAACATATACGTAGATGAACATCCAAGACTCAGGTCAATCTGAAAAAGATCATTTTCCATCTTGACCTGACAAGGGATCGAACACGGGACCTCCAGTTTAGCCGTCCGGCATGGTGAACATTAGGCCACGGAGTTCGTCAAAATAAAATGTTACTAGGCAAGCGGTGTCGCACAATTCGTTAGACAACCTGTATTCGCTTATACACTACTACACAGCCTGTTGTAGTCGAAGGTACTGAATGATATCTAAATTACAATTCATAGTTATTTATTTGAACCATATAGGTCATTTTGCAATGCTTTTTTCGTCCTTTCTTATTAGACTAATAATCTACACGACTCCAATATAACAATCTATCCTAGTTTACAAATATCAGGTCTGCTCAGGCCACAGAAGCAGCTCTTCGCCCCAAAGAAACGCATTAGACCTCTTCGTTTCGCAAGTCAATAAATAACATGCACTCGTATTCAGCCATATAATGTTACATTGAAAAATGTTTTGCTTCGCCCAAATGGAAAACAATTTTTTAACGCTAAGAAAAAAGGAGATGGATTGTGTGGTGAATTTTAAGACCCATTGCGTACGCAGCACGATTATATAGATACGCGTGGTAGTGCATTACAATTCCACACAGCGGTAATGCATGTCGCAGTAAAATAGATAAACATGTCGACCAGTCGACTTAAAAATGCGTTGCTGCGGCCAATCAACGCGCAAAGAAAAAAAGAAAAATTTATTTGCAAAAAAACACAATTATGTTATTACACAAATTGGTGTTAAAAGAAAAATCTAAGCCTATATTTTACCGACTATGGGTATGCAATCGTCCAAAATGTCCAGTCGTGACTAAACTATGCCCTACTAGTGAAATGTATAAGCAACTGAGCCACAATACTTCAAATAAGTAAACTATATAAAAATAGGTAACTACATTAATATTTTACTCAATATGTTTAAAAATGTTATTTGTAACACAAAATACGCCGAATATTTTTTTTGTCATAAATTCGTAATGGCTCACGAAAATCATCTTTATGGCAAATTGATGCGTGGGCCGGCACCGACGGACGGACGGACGAGTAACTTCATTTAGTTGCTACGTAAACATAACTAGAAGTTTTACATATATCTATAAAATCAATTTAGGCACACGGGCACCCACGCCGTATTTGCATTTATTTCAACACAAACTTACAATGACAATATATTGACTGTTGTAGATCGGCATAATGACCACGAAGCCACGGAGGTCGTCGAAGATAAAAAAACAACTAATTATAATACGAGTATTTACCTATCTGCTTCCCAAAGTACGTTTCTATGTTTTATGTGACACTAGCTCGACAGTACTACATTTATTTACACATTAAAGTGCACCAATAAACACGACAATTCACTTTTGTAGTCAACTAGTTTCAAAACAAAATTAACAACATGAATTTTTAATGCCTCATATATTTCAGAAGGATATTGTAGAGTAAATTGAATAAAAAACTGGGAGCCACGGTGCCTTAATCTCGGCGGAAACGCGACATTGAACCCTGAAATAATCTTGTTTATTCCCCCTCACGCTTAAAACAAAACTGATACAGAAGAGACGCGTGTACTAAGGAACACTTTAAACTAAGTGCAGTCGAAGTCAAATAACTCTGCCTGGATCCTTATGTTCGTAAGCTATTTTAGTTAGGTGTTAGCTTTCTGAAACCCTTCTCCCGTAGCCCCAAATTAAAATTTAAAATAATCAATTTATGTTACCGAAAATAATTTTACATGACTGAGAAATTCAATTGTTTAAGCAAATTTCCCTCCACCTTTATGGAAACAAAAGAAAACCACGCACTCGTTCCGGGCGAAAATTTATTGCTATATTTATTCATAACTAGCGGCCCGTCCCGGCTTCGCTGCGATAGAACCATAATAAATTATACCTTTCTCAGGAACTACACTATCGTAAAACCGTGCAAAAATCCGTCAAGTAGTTTTTGAGTTCATCGTGTTCAGACTTTTCGCGTCTCACACAAACGATTTTTTATAATATGTAATGTAATAAAGAATAAACATACTAAGTAAATAATACATTCTGTGTCATCTTTTTTTTATATCCTCGTGTAATGAGATTGCGTCCCTCGCCGTCATTCCCCTTTAACGGACACTTGAGAAGTCTTTCAATAGTATTTCAAAGTCAAAATCACTTAAAGTCACAATACTTCAAATAAGTAAACTATATAAAAATAGGTAACTACATTAATATTTTACTCAATATGTTTAAAAATGTTATTTGTAACACAAAATACGCCGAATATTTTTTTTGTCATAAATTCGTAATGGCTCACGAAAATCATCTTTATGGCAAATTGATGCGTGGGCCGGCACCGACGGACGGACGGACGAGTAACTTCATTTAGTTGCTACGTAAACATAACTAGAAGTTTTACATATATCTATAAAATCAATTTAGGCACACGGGCACCCACGCCGTATTTGCATTTATTTCAACACAAACTTACAATGACAATATATTGACTGTTGTAGATCGGCATAATGACCACGAAGCCACGGAGGTCGTCGAAGATAAAAAAACAACTAATTATAATACGAGTATTTACCTATCTGCTTCCCAAAGTACGTTTCTATGTTTTATGTGACACTAGCTCGACAGTACTACATTTATTTACACATTAAAGTGCACCAATAAACACGACAATTCACTTTTGTAGTCAACTAGTTTCAAAACAAAATTAACAACATGAATTTTTAATGCCTCATATATTTCAGAAGGATATTGTAGAGTAAATTGAATAAAAAACTGGGAGCCACGGTGCCTTAATCTCGGCGGAAACGCGACATTGAACCCTGAAATAATCTTGTTTATTCCCCCTCACGCTTAAAACAAAACTGATACAGAAGAGACGCGTGTACTAAGGAACACTTTAAACTAAGTGCAGTCGAAGTCAAATAACTCTGCCTGGATCCTTATGTTCGTAAGCTATTTTAGTTAGGTGTTAGCTTTCTGAAACCCTTCTCCCGTAGCCCCAAATTAAAATTTAAAATAATCAATTTATGTTACCGAAAATAATTTTACATGACTGAGAAATTCAATTGTTTAAGCAAATTTCCCTCCACCTTTATGGAAACAAAAGAAAACCACGCACTCGTTCCGGGCGAAAATTTATTGCTATATTTATTCATAACTAGCGGCCCGTCCCGGCTTCGCTGCGATAGAACCATAATAAATTATACCTTTCTCAGGAACTACACTATCGTAAAACCGTGCAAAAATCCGTCAAGTAGTTTTTGAGTTCATCGTGTTCAGACTTTTCGCGTCTCACACAAACGATTTTTTATAATATGTAATGTAATAAAGAATAAACATACTAAGTAAATAATACATTCTGTGTCATCTTTTTTTTATATCCTCGTGTAATGAGATTGCGTCCCTCGCCGTCATTCCCCTTTAACGGACACTTGAGAAGTCTTTCAATAGTATTTCAAAGTCAAAATCATATTTCCTTTCGTTCAACTAACTTTTGTTATGTAAAGAATATTCCTCGCGTAATAAAGTGAATATTTTTGTATTAAACTTCTCATTCCAAGTATGACCAAATGTAGAATGACATTTCATTTATCAATATCAAGTTTGCATAAAGCCTTGACTGGTGGATAGGCAACATTCAACAGTATAATAGGAAAGAGGGTTGAGGTCAGGCGGGCAGCCGCCGGTCTGCCAATCAGTGCCATCTTCAAAATTTTAATGTTAATATTTTACTCGGGATCATAGCCACAATGAGATATAAAGATTGACTATGGTGACCAGCCCAGTCCCATCTTAACATATCAGCCTTCAGTTCGTTTGTGTAATTAAACATTGGTTGCCACAGACTGGTACTCCTTTAAAGCCATCAATTCATTCAATATGTCCTAACATGGCTCTAAATAAAATAAATCTATACTATTATTATAAAGAGGTAAGCGTTTGTGACTTTGTGAGTTTGTATGTTTGAGGCGGGTAATCTCCGCAACTACCGAACCGATTTAAAAAATTCTTTCACCTTTAGAAAGGTACATTATCCAAGATAGGCTATATTTTATCTCAAAATTCCCAAGGGAGCGATGCCCCAGACAACATCTAATAAATAATAAAAATAAAGCTTTAGATATTGACATTAATATTGTTTTAAGTCTGAAACATGATTCCAATTGTTTTTGATTAATGAACATCTACTTTTTGAAAATTAACAATCTTTATTTATGTACATTTTACTATTAAAATATATCTGGGCATCGACCTTTGAATAAAGACACGCTATTGTTATTCATAGAGGGATTAGTATGATGATAGGTTATCATAGAATAGACAATGGATGTGTATCAATCAAGTTACGGTGTAAGTACATCAACCCTATAGGAGTTTGGGAGCAACTCACCTCTCTAAGTGATATTAAGGGAGATTAACCTAACTAATAATATTATTGCGAAAGTAGGTAAGTTTGTTTGTTACCCCTTCACGCTCTATCTACTAACCAATCTTCTTGAAGTTTTACACACATTTAATTTGAAGTACGGAGAAGGACATAGGGTACTTTTCATCCCGAAAATAAAACTGATCCTGTGGGGAAAGACACGCGGGAGACGCCGCGGGTAAAAGCTAGTAGATTATATATATCTAAAACCTAACGCCAAGCTGCCGAATTATTTACATCTAGCCTAT